>NW_016159719.1:19520-78677 GCF_001687245.7 Rhagoletis zephyria
GGGGGGGGGGGAACGTGCACAAGAAATTGACTCATCAATTCGAAGCCAAGAGCAAGAAAAGCAAACAAAAAATAAAAATAGGAAGAAAATAAAAACATAAAAGCATAAATGTATGTAATAATAAAGAAGTAAATGTGAAAGGAAAGCAAAAGCGCCCACAAAAGATGAAGCAAGCTGGCGCTGGCTATACGTACAACACTGAATATGGGAATATGGCAATGATTGTGTGACCAATACGTTGGTATGTACATATGTACGTGAGTAAAAAAATTTAAGCATCACACAAAGTGGAAAAAATACACAGCAACAGGCAAAAACAATAGCAACAGGATGCAGTGTTGATGAATGGAGAATAAAAAAAAAAAAAAAAAAATAGATGCTTGATAGTAAAAATGGCCACAATATTGGAAATTGAAAACCATAAAACTTTTCTGCGCCACAATTGTTGGCTAACCAATACCGACGGTCACATGACGTGGCTGTCCTATAGGAAAAATTAGCGATTTCTGGTTAAGTTATGGTTCGCGAGTTTATTCTTGAAGACACAAAGCCTAAGAGAAAATACTTATAGTAGATAGCCATTCCACCTTGTTTAAGCAACAGTTGTCTGTTTTTTACAAATAAAGAAACAATAAATTGGAAAGAGAGATAAATTTTCTACCTTACTGGGTGCCAACGCACATTCAAACACACTAACGCGCGCCATATATGGGCAATAGCATACATACATTGCAATGCGCTCACCACTTGTACAGCCTGGGCGTATGAGCAACATTCAATAAAATATCAATACCCTGTGCACTTTATAGTCATACACACACACACACATAATCGCAGACAAAAGGCTGAGAATTGAACCTTCACTGCTTTAGCATCGTTCAGCGTATTGCTTCGGGTGATCATAGTTGCTTGCCACCAGCGACTGTTGCAATAACTGTTTCTCAATTCCCAAACAATTTTCCATGCACTTGCTAGAATTTCTTTTGGGGCTTATAAAAACGTAAAAAAGTGCTTAAAATCTTGTCTTAAAAAGGAAATGAAAGGAGTCGCCAGTGGCGCAGACGTACACAGGAGATAGTGTAGCTGAGTCATCTGTGCAGGGTTTGCGATTTTTTTTTCATATATTTTTTTCATTTTTGTAGCATCTTCACAATGACTTTTTATTGTTGTGTGTATATTTATCGTTGCTTTTGTAGGAAGATTTGTTACTTCTCGTGAGAGTAAATGGAAGTTCTTATTGATTTAAGGACTCTTTATATGCTTCTTGGTAGATATTTTAATGCAGTGTCATGAGCGCAGTTTTTAGATATTGATTAGTTTATATCGTAAAATAGAAGTTTGAGATTCAAATGATGTTTCCACTTGACTTCGACATGTATATTTTGATATGGACGAAAGGCTAGAGCTGCTTACGTCCATTGCCTTAATAGAGCAGCACTTTTTCTTGGACAAATTCGTTCGTTATTGCTTCAGTAAACATTTAATCCTTTCCAAATCTCTGAATGTTATTCTCCACCGATCGTTTGGCCTTTTCAAGGGAATCAATGTGAATGACAACGCATGTGTCCCAAAAAAACTGAGGGGATGAGCTTATTGGGTGAGATACCCACTCTGTCCTTCTTTGGTGCATTGTTTGATTGTTCCTTGGTCTCTGGTGTGTTGTAGTGGATCCATGTTTCATCAGAGAAAACTTGTTCATGTTTTGCTGAACGTTGCCAAAAACTCCTTCGAAGTGGTCACACGTAATAAACGCAATGCAGCGCGGCACCCATCGCGCTGATAGTTTTTATCATGTCCAAAGAAAAACTAAATGGCTTGCTTAAAATTTTTTAGAGTAGGAGAGAGGGTGCGATAAGAAACAGAGTTAATTTTGAAGTTAAAATTAAAGAAGAAGCCGTATTATCAGAAAAATTATAAGTAGGAACATAGGTTTGTAAAATAGTATGGAAATAAGTTGGAGTAGAGGTAGTATTAAGGGAAGAAAAGTAATGGAAGTAGAGGGATTCGGAGTATACATTTGTGATTCAGTGTTGAACTTAATTCGTATCAGAAAAGAACCGTAACAGGTTTTAAGAGAGAACATCATGCGGAGCCGATACTTGTCTAGTTTTTGTCAGGGACTATTTATAAGGGATAGAGCTCTTTTTCTCTGCGCGTCCATATAAAATATAAATAAAGCGTGACGGTCTACACGAACAGTCCTATGGCCACTGCTAAATAGATTTCTTCTTCGTCTCTTCTCTTCTCCTAAGAAAATGATCCTTACTAAGAAAGAGAATTTCGGTTCTGCTTACCTTGGATTTCCTTATTGTTTGGTTGGTAGCGACGTCAGCAAGACACTGCTGTTAATCGAATTAGTGGTAGGGCACCATTCCATACCTTTTACTGGCCCACTTTGTAATTAGTTAGTGATCTGCTTTTATACTTCAAACAATTTATATTCATCTATAAATCTTATATAGTTTGCTTGAGGTCATTTGTAGGATTTCTATGTTAAAATTTTTATACCTTTTTGAAGAGATTAGGAAAGATTTATAGAAATACGAAAACTACATTATTTTATTAACTACGGTACTAAGGTAGTTTATTCCAAGTTGATATTTCTGTGATCATAAGCAATAACCGCCTAAGTCGACAAAGGAAAGAATTGAGTTATATATGCCATCGTTTTCTGTAACTACTATTCCATGTGTATGTGAAACTCCCATCTCGTTACCTAGGCTATTTAAAAAGTTATAGATTAAAATATTTTGGTTTCCGCATAAGGTTAACATTACAATACAAATCTGTAAAGCGTTTTGCTCGAATTCAGATTTTTCGACTTAGGCGATTATTGCTTATGACCACAGATCTCGCAACAAATGATGGTATTAACATAGAGTTACAGTGTTGTGAAGAGGAGACCACTAGATCGCAGTGATTACCTCATTTTAATATCTATCTATTTATCTACAGTTCCCCTAACTAGTTTGAAATCTTACTTTAAGATTATTTTCGAGTACAAATTTTCGTCCTTGGCGAGTTCTAGAAACACTCAAAATCGTAATTTATTCCTAACTTATTTATTTGTAACTCGATATATAGATATATTTGAGTTGTTGTGAAAATATATGTAAATTCACAATCGTAAAAATTACAGCGACTTTATATTTCTATTTCAAACGGTCTAGCTGTTCATGTGACTGGATAACTCATACGCCAGGGCAGGCAAGTAATTTTGGGCTGGCAGGCTGCTTGAGTTTCACCTCCAGATTCGTCTGCTTCCTGGTGGGTCATTGACAGCGAAATGCTTCTCAAGGCAATACACTTCTTAACTTTTTGCAACGAAAAACAGAGAAAAAATCACAAGGCATTACACATTGAAAGGAAAACTTAAGCAAAGTAAAATAGAAAGTGATGCAGTCAAAAATATTCCATTTTTAGGCTTTAAAATATTCATGCCCATGCAATATGGAACAGTTGGCGCACAAGCCAGAAATGGCAAATCGATGAATACTGCCAATAAAAACATTTACCCGGACACACTCATAAGCTGCAACTTCACTAATGTGCCACCCACCTGTAGTGAAATCAGTAAAAAAATTGAAAAAAAAACAAAGAACCTACTTATACGTACTTTATGTATATACATTAGGGTGGTACAGAAAAACAGTGAAGTCGGAATTTTAATGCTTTCACAACCAAGCATATTTCTATATAGAAAAATATACCCCATTTTTTTATTTTGAAATAAAGAAATATTTAGAGATCGCTCAAAGCGCTCAAAGCTTTCCATGTAAATATTTCATATGGGGGAAAAACAAATTTTCGTAGAAGTGGTATAGAATTTTTGAAAACTCTGGTCCTCTTTTTTTAACACTAAAGATTAATTATTGGTCCCCATTGCTGTTTCTGTGGTTTTTGGCGGCTTTTAGCGGACCTACACAATAAAGTTACTATATAAAAATGGTTAAATAATTAAGAAAAAAAGCGGTATATTTTTTCGGTATAGAACAATCCTTGGCGGTAGATACGAGCATTAAAATTCCGACTTTACTTTTTCCAAATGAATTTTTTGACCACCCTTATATACTATATATATGCATATGTATGTGCATTTCTACTGTGACCGACTGAGCATCGTTTAAGTGCTTAGTGCAGCCATTTTCTTTTCCTTCTGGGTTTTTTTGTGGTATTAAATACGCTCTTTTCGTTCGCAATGCCCTCAGCAGTTATTAATGGCTTCAATTTTGCCTTAATGCTGTAATACTCGTAATTATCAATTTTCCTTATTATGTGCCTTCATCGCTGTATTTAGCACTTTTTTACCTCCAATATCAACCCACCAGCTACGTGCATACATATATTCGTTTATACTTCTTCTTATTATTATCAATGCGCATTTCGGCGTAAGCGTTGAAGTTATGAATGTCTGCAATGGGTATTATGTATGTGCATATGTACATGCATACATACCTACACAAATACAAACGCACAGATGGCTGAAACCCACACACGCTTGGATATCGACGACGTCGGTCGCTGACTTTTTCCCTTTCTCCTCCCCCGCTCGCTCGCTCGCTTCACCGCTGACATAAACTCATATTAATTTCAATCGATTTTTAATATTAAATTGTGCAATGTGCAGATGTGCGCTTAATGCGGTGATGCTGTTGTTGTTTTTGTTTTTTTTTTGTTTTTGCGGGTTTATCCATTTTGTATTTTTTTTTGCCATTTTTGTGCATTTACTACTTGCCATTTTCCATTTAAGCCATTATTTTTTTCAGCAAAGCTGCCAGCGGTAACTTGTCTTCGGCGGGAGATCATGAAAATAAATTGCATCCGTTTCCTTTGAACATTAAAAGTACTAGAGCACTGGCACAGTAGGTTGGCAGCATGATGGTTAGGTAGCAATGAAGCTATTCGTTTAATTTTTGTCCGTTTTTTTTTTTTTTTCTTAGTGAAGTAAGCTTTGAGGCAGTTTTTTTTGTGTTTTATTCAAGAACTTCATTATCTTTAGTGTGGTGTATAATTTTAAAATAAAATTAGAATATTTTTAATGAAATTTTTATGCACCAGCTGACGCGTTTAAGCAAGCATGATATGTGCATGAATACTTATATTATTGTATGTACATATGTAGCTATATGTATACGAATTTAAAGCATACATCTGCATACAGAAGTGCGTTTCTATGAATAAATTAAGGTAATTTTTAGTTGGGAAAGTGTTGTCTTATTGATTCCCAATACTGGTGGCAGAAGTAATAGAACTATTACTTTTTTTTCAAATTGCGAATTGCAAATATACCTTAGGGGTGTACAGCGAACTTTTTTAAAGTGAAACTTCTATAGCGGCGTTGGTTTCTTGGGAGCAAATTGGTAAATTCAACGGAAATTGCACACGGAAGTTGCATACGGAAGCGATTGGGGCTGAAACAAGTTCTTCTTGTATTAATTTAACAAAAACTTGCTTTTAAAAGGTTAAAGAATAACACTTAGAAAAATACCAATATAAGAATGAATGTAAAGGTGACTACGTACATAGATGAAGAAAAGGATATAGGCAAAGGTTAAAATAAAAACAAAAACAAAGATGCGTATAGATAAATGCAAAAATTAAGATCAAAGTAAATTTAAACACTTTACTTATATAAGGACAAAGGTGAAAGTGAATATGTAGATGAAGAAAGTGATAAACATAAAAGTAAAAACAAAGGTAAATATGAAGAAAAAGAAGGGGATGAGGATACCGATTAAAGTAAAGACGAAGATAGAGGAAGAAAGATCAAAATATTGTAATTATAGAGAAAAGGATATATGTATATAGACATACAGAGACTCAATCTGGGAACTATTTCGGGATTGTTGAGATTTTTGAGATTCTCAGAACTTATCGACATAATTATCGATACTTTTATCGATTTTATTCGAGATATTTAGCGATTTTTTTATCGAAATTTTTTATCTATGTAATAATCGATAGTTTTGCCGATATCGATATTTTAACGATTTTGTTATCGGTTTTGTTATCTTATTTTCTGTCCATATTTTTATCCAATCTGTTATCGATTTCGTTATCGATACTTTCTATCAGTTTTGGTATCGATTTTGTTAACGATACTTTTATCGATTTTGCTTTTGATATTGTTACCGATTTTGCTATCAATGTTTTTATCGAATTTGTTATCGATATTTGTATCGGTTTTGTTATCGATATTTTGATGGATGCTACTGTCGGTTTTTGATATCGATAGAGTATAAAGATAAAATAAATATAAAGGATAACAGAAAAAAGACAAACAATATAACTTTAAGAAAAATATATTCACATATGTATGCACATATATGTATATATATTGGTTTTGTGACAAACTAGACGTAAGTAACGTAAGTTTCACTTCTCTATCGTGGTCCAGGCGCACTTATTATTATTTTTTTTTTTGTTTGATGAAAAGTTGGTACATTCTAATAGACGTTCATAAGTGAAAAATCCCAATACAAACTAGCTCCTTTTTGTTCTATACAATTCTGCCATTAGTGCACTAACGTAACGTGGTGATTGATGTATTAATGTTGCTCAACTGCTATTCCAGTCTTTTGCTGCTTTATTGTGGCCAATGTTTGTCCTGTTGCTGAGTTACTGTGCAAAGTTAATACCCGCAGGCAACAAAACCATTTACTAAATGCATCTTTTGTTGTTATTTTCCTTTTAACTACATAAAACAATTTTCCAACGTTTGTGGGTATACATATATGCATATTTTGTTGGTAATGCGAGGCAACACTACATGGTTGCAGGCATATATGTATGTATGTATGTACATATATGTATATCCATACATAGTATGTATTCTCATGTTTAAATAAATATTTATATATGTATATGCATAAAAACAGAATCCTTCGATAACAGCAATTATTTTTGAAGATATACATATGTGCCGATGCATGTACATTAGGGTGCACCACAAAAAAAATGTTGCGCTTTTTCATCGGAAATATAAAATTTAATTTTTTCATCGGAAATATAAAGTCTATTATATTTTAAGACTTCCGCCTACATATTTCGGAAAAATATTTAGAATTATGTAAGCTAGATCGATTTGAAAATACCTCCATTATTTTGGTTCCGTTGAATTTATCAACCTTTTTATGCAGACCTTTTAACCTGAAACTATTCTATCATCTGAAGTAGTTTATTAGAAAAACAAATTTTTAAACTAATTTTATTTGTAAAAAACTCAATTTTTGAAGGTATTTTCAAATAGGTCCAACTCACGTAAATCTCAATATTTTTTCGAAATATTTTGGCGGAAGTCTTAGAGTATAATAAATTTTATATTTCCGAAAAACGGTACAATTTTTTTTTTTTGCACGGAGAGCGATGCATTCTAATTTTTATACGTGCTTTCATGAATTACTGCCTCTCACATTTTCTGCTAATCTCTTCGTTTCAATTTGTAAAATACTTAAAAAAATACACACATATATATACATATTGATGTATACGCTCGTGTAAACAAATTTGCACGCATACATTGTAAATGCAATTTCTTTCGCATTACGCTCAATTTGTGGTGATTTAAAAGAACTAAGTGCACTTAAAAAATTCAATGTGAAAATCAATGGTTCGGAGAACATCAATATTAAGAGAACGCCAAGCCTTTGTGAATTGGTACTTAGTTTTCATTTGAGTTTGTTTTTATTTAGTTATGACTTTAAAATTTTCTTTTTGAATATGGAGCGTAGTTACTTATGTTAATAATAGAATGGCGCTTACGCATATGTTAGTGTTTGGCCGAGCTTCCCCTCCGAATACCGGTAAGTTCTCTTTACAAAAGCGGACAAGATGAGAATGAGGAAGAACTAATTGACCACCATCTGTGTCGATATACGGACGTAGAGTAGTGGCGATTCAAACATACGGGATCAAGCTTTTTCATCAGTCTGCCAGAGATATCGAAGATACAATTTTCAGACCTCCTAAATTGTATTTCCAATAGTCAGTGACTCAGTAGGTTAGTGTGCTTAACTTTCGTTATTTCCTATTCGCAAAAGGAGTTCCTAGCCTAATTATCCACTTATTTGGATTGATTGCACTCAACGAACAAAATAGCCAAGGAATCTGCCAAACGAATATTAAATATTCAAAAATCGCAAAAAAATTTTAAAAACCCTCTGACAATTTCACGAAACCAAATGCTGAACAAAAAATGTGAAGCTTTGGAATTAAAAAAAAATTTAATTTAAAAAAAATTTGCTTCAAAAGTGAATGAAACAGTACTCGATTAGACGCATAGTTTCTGAGAAACTACTTCAAATATGTTCGTAATAACTGTATTTCATCGGCGGTGCATAAACTTCGAAAGCCCAAATATACAAAGTTTATAAAAATATTTTCTGCATTAAATTTGGATCAAAAATCTGCTAAGAAATTTCTCGACTAAACGCATCGCTCCGAAAATCCCAAAAGGAATGCTCCATTTACATCCAAATTATTTGAGATTTATAAATAAAAAACCTTAAATATAATTTCAGTCATTATTGTAGTAATCCATTTAGAATTTTTTTAAGTATTTTTTTGTGAAAATAATATTGCCTAATTTTTGTTTTATTTAAATTAAGCTAAGAGGGTTTCCCTTTCCACATTTGCTGTTGATATTACATAGAAAATTTTCAAGTGCATAAAAAAGTCTTCATGGTGATTTTTTTTTGGAATTTGGAATTTTGGTTTGGTAATTTAAGTTTTTGATTTTTAATTGCTCATTTTGAAGTAAAATCTTCACTTCTGAGAACACTAATAGAACGTCTTGAGTTTGCGCATATTCTCCACTTACCTCCAAACAGCAGAAATCTGTGTTCTCTTCTTTAAAATTTTCAGTATAACTAAAACCGAAAAAGAAAATACTTTCATGCTGAAATTAAATGACTCTACTCTCATGGTCGCAGTCATAGTCACTACAAAGATTGATCATGATTTGCACTTAAGACCAACCAGTCTATGTTTATAATTTTAAATTCTTTTAACTCGCATACACATGTACATACATATATATCTACATACATACATACGTACATCCAGCATAAACAGAAATATTACCAATACTTTCCAATGACAATGTCACCGCCAATCGAACTCATTTATCTTACGGCATTTGTTGAAAGCTGTTGAAAGGAAGTAATTTGTTATAATTTGACATTGAATCAAATTACCGCTGTAAGCATTTTATTTGTGTAAGCTGTGTTGGTAAAGAATTTTAAAAATTTAACGAAAAGCATTGAAAGTTAAACAAAGAATCAGGAGTATTAAGGCAAAAAACAAAAAAATAAATAAAAAATAAAATGCGCATTGAAAACACATTAAAGCAATAATCAGATGAAGGATTGCGTGTTTTCAAAAGCACGCGCATACACGCGTTATTTATTTACGTCCGGTAAGCTTTTAAGCGTGGCAGTTAAAAACCCAAAGCACGCTTCTGGCAGCATAGAAATGAAAATGAAATTAAAAACGTAAGTGCTTTAAATTAACAAAAACAAAGTCATTAGTCATTTTGACAACCAAGCGGCACATGAGTAATAAACGTACATATATGTATGTACATATGTTTGTATGTGTAATGTGCTTAGATTTACACGCAATCTCTGGCATACTCAGATTTAGTGTGGCTGTTAGTTTGAAATAGTTCAAACAAAGAGGGTTAATAAAATAAAGTCGGCTTAGATAGTAATTTGAAACAATTTTCATTTGTAGACATTTGAACTTAACTAATTTGCATGAAAATACAATCCCTAACCGCCAAAAAGGTGTAAGTGACATTTTCTTGAAAATTTTGTTTTTGATGCAGAAATGTTCCTAGAGCATACAGAAGCACCTCTGCGTCAAAAATGAAATTCTGAAAAAATGTCGCTTACATCTTTTTGGCGGTTACGGGACAAAATGTTTTAAAAGAGTACCGGCTGGTGCAGGTAGTGGAAGGAGAAGGCTTACTCTGTCATGGAAAGACCAGATTATTGCTTTTCTAATTGCCGTCATTTGACACAGAAGGGAAAGCCTGAAATAGTTTTCAGCGCCAAATAAGCAGATGAAGAAGTGCAAGGCGATTCATATAAGGCGGTGTTGCTAGAACAACTGATAACATTCGCCTCGTTGGCAACTTACCTCTATTTATTATTACTAATAATTTTCATTTAAAATATGGGTCAATCTATATCAGATACCACATAAATAAAAATTTCAAAGCTTGCATACATTTCACAAAATCTATACTCTTAAAAATGTTTGTTTAAATTTGCGCATATTAAGACCAGTTTCCCCTCTTCATGAATGCAAATTTACACACTGTGTTAATTAAATTAAAATTTGCTCTAAAAAATTTTGGTTTAAATTTACGCATATAAAGAGGGGTAAGCAGTTTCCTCTCCTGCAAAATTAAACACTCTCTGTACCACACATAACAAATTTGTCACGTAGAGAAAAATTACACACAAAGTATTTAAAATTGTGTAAATGAGCACTTAATGTTTATTACTATAAAAAACATATTTTTACTTTCAAAATTTTTGCAATTTTAAAAATTTTATGTGTATATTTACGTATATTTTTTAAAGATCTCTTTTTCAAAATCAAATCTTGAATATCCTGTACGTATATTTACACAGATTCTGGATGAAAAATAAAACTTTTCAGTAGTAGTTTTACATGCACTTTTTAGAGTGTAACTAAACTTAAAAAAATGTTCATCAAAATTTCGATTTTTTTAATTAGATTTCCAATAAAATTTCCAATAAAGTGCAAGTTTAAAAATTACCGTTAGTTTTTTAGAATTTTTTTTGGAGGGTATTGCGCTTTTCTTCCATATAACGCACGAACAAAACTTACTATTATATGGAAGAAAAAAATCTAAAAAATCAGAAAGCAACAAATCGTCAGAAAAAACTATCAGGGAAAAAAATTCTGAAAAACCAAAGATTTCGAAATGTAGGTTATCTGTAGTTGTGGCAAGTATGATTTGTACCGGTTGAAGTGCGAATTGTGATCGGGAAGCTTCGCTAGGTATAGCAACAAAATTTTCTCAAAGACCAGAAAAGTTAGGAATACGAAATTTACTCATAACCTACGACAAGTCTAATCACACAATATTAACGTAAAAATTTACAAAAAAAAGACAGATAGTGCCCCCCTGAAATGTGCTTCATTTAATCATACAAAAAAAAATCCATTCAAGTTGTATGAAATAAATAACATAAAGTATTGAAAGCTTTCACATCTTAATGACATTTGTAACCCAGCTTCTATATAAAAAAAAAACCGTAGAAGAAAATAATTCCTTAATACTGAAGTGGAAGAAGCTTTCGGCGCATATTTGCCGCCATTGTATGCACCACATTATTATTATTATTATCATCATTAGTTTTGCACACTTTCTCTTGTTCATTCGACTAGTCGCCTGTGCACGATAAGGTCATTAACGGAATTGCACACGAACCACGCTAATGGCCAGCTGAACTATGTAAGTACCACTTGCAACTATTAGTTGGTAATTTGCTATAAGTGCAAGTGAAGTGCAAAAGAAAGTTCATCTATAAAGGATGTGAAACTGCTCGGAAGAAATTTATGTGAGCTTACTTCATCAAATTGGTCAACAATAAAGGGATGAACATGTCAAAAGTGGATGGATTAGGGAGATAGATTGTCGATATATTTAAGTATTTATACAGACAAGTGCATGTAATTGAAGATGCAAAGAAAGTAAGTAAGAAATAACTTGATTTTAAGCAAAGTAAGTAGTGATTTTTATTTACACAATTGTCGGATTAGTGTATAAAGAATTGGAAAACGCAATTATGATCATTGATAGCGAATCGATTTTTCGTTGAATTGAAATGCAAAAGAATTTGGAGCGACACACAATGCTTCAAAATTAAATTTAAATGCGAGTTGAGTAAAATTTTTTACTTGCGGGAACATAAAATTTCTAGAATTATGATTGAATATGGGTATCAATTAAAAGAAAAAATTCTGTAGAATAGGAAAAAAAATTTAATTTTTAGATGCACCAGGACGAATAAGTGTTGAAAATGCCCTTTTAAAACTTTATCCTTGAATATCCTTTGAAAAAAAAATATATTTCAAGAACTAATATGAATTTCGTCCTTCTAACTACTTTTAGATAAAAAAAAAATTTTCACATCTCTTTATAAGATATTGATATCTAGTTACAATACACACAAATGAAGATAAAGAATTTTTCCTTTTAATTGATACTCATATTGTTACTCTACAATGCACCAAATCTTTAAAATAATTTTTTTATTCAATCATACCTTGAAATTTCAAAGCCCTTTAAAAAAAATCCTGACGTCAGAGAGAAAAATTAAAAACGCAGTTATGCTATATTTGGCTACTTGTTTTGTGAATATATTGATTTTTTCGTGTTTTAAAAATTTTTGGTTTTTGTCGCACGGTGTAATAAATACTCTAAAGAAAAATACAAACATAGCTGCGAAAAAGGTGCCCCAAAATGAATTTAGATTTGTGCTAGATTTTAAGTCTCTGTCGGTCTTATCGATTATGTTTTTTTAGGGTTTCTACATACATACTTGCATATGCGTATGTACTATGTATTACAACACATATTATTTGTACAAGCATGTATGTATATATGTATAGTAAATAATGTGTTACTCGCACACATTTCAAGCTTATTTTACATACTACACCATCATTAAATATACATAAATGAATGCAATATGAATGAATACTGGAATTTTCTCATACTCGTGAGCTTTGTTCATTTTCTTAGTAATACTTACAAACTATACAGTTGAAGGGATTCTCAACTAGACTTTTTGAAATTTTGCCATGGCATGTCGGCGTACGAATCTACATAAGGTAAGGGAAGTGGCACAAATATTTAGATACAAATGTATGTTAGGATGTCCCATGATTTACAAGGAAAATAAAATTTATAAATATTCGACTACGTTTTCTAGACCACCAAAGCGCCACGAACGGAAACTTTGATTTTTCCGTATAAAAAAAAAAAACTTTATACGTGTTGTTAATATGTAAATCTAGTTATTGTATAAGTAAAATAAAATATAGAAATTTTCACGTTTTTACTAATTGTAAATACTAGATATTGCATTCAAAAATTTATTGTGAAAAAAACATTTATCTTAGTAACTAACATTTCGCACACCGTCTTCAAAAGAGTCACAACCCAAAATAATACGTTTGTCAGAAAATGCGAGGAACTATTTATTAGCACATGATAATCATATGGGCAAGGGCGATTTTACCTTGCGTTTTTTTTATTATAACAAATATTTGCTCCAGCTTTGCTGAAAGGTAAATAAAAGCTTTGTGTACATTTTTAGCGCATAATCTCAAAAATACCAGATTTTGAGTTGTGACTCGTTTGAAGACGGTGTGTGATTTATCAATTAAAAGATTTTAATATTTTTTTTTTTTAATTTTTCTCTTATTAGATAACTAGATAAACAACAAAAACAAAAATTAAAAGCTAAATCAAACATTTTCTTGAAAACGCACCGTTACAGACAAGTGGTCTGACAGACCAAGCGCGATCTTATAAAAATCAAAATTATTTAACTACATATTTCACTTCGACTATCTTGTTATGCTTCAGGTGATATTTACCCCCAAGTGCCCTTATTTCCGCCTAACAATCCAAGGAAAACCCAATGCTTGTCCTAGTTTGTTTTTAGGCTATGCATAACTCTTCTTAAAAATCATCTGATTTATTGCAGGGAAACTAAAAGTAATCGGTTTTGTTCAAAAACATTTTTGTGACAAAGACTTTGAGTTTTTATTGGGTAGATTTTATTTATCTGTCAAATTTCGGGTAAAGTTCTATTCAAAGACCAAAGAACTTTTAAGCGAATAAGAGGAAGCAGGAACTGTTTTTTTGGAGAGTCCGCCTATTGTCGGTATATGATTGCTACTCTTGACTGCAAACTATATTTTACTTTGAAAGTTTCTCTAAAATGCTATACGCATACGATATGTAGGCTTGTACATATTTATGCTAGCTGCTTAGTACTTTAATGTTACTATTTATTAGTTAGATGCTTTTATTACATATTTACTTTTAAGTGGCTTTTACATATTTGTAAGTAAATATTTAAGTGGCACATTGCATTTCCGTGCTTTTTACCGCAATAGAATAAAATACAAAAAATAAACATTCAACTACAAAGCAAAAAAAGCAAAAAAAAAACAGCAGCAACAACACGATATGCGTAAGTGCATACGGATATGGCCACTCCAAGGTAACAACACTCGTACAAAATGTTACTCATACGCGCTGTCGACTACTAAAATATGGAGTATAAATGAATGTACATATATATGTATATACATAAGCCCTTGCAAGTATTTTTGTATGTAAAAGTGCAATATTTATACTCAAAGCTTCAACTTTCTAGCACGCTAACAAACTATCCGCTCACATATTTATTCATATATGTATTTATTATTTATTCAAATCTACATACATACATACTTAGGTACATATATAAAAAACAAGTATGCGCGCACACACATACATATGCACATATATGCATCAACATGCATACACATGCCCAACATAAAGCATCGTTCGGTAGAGTATGCTTGACTTAAGTTGAAGTTAGTGCACTTTGGCCAACAATACTGCAACACTACATACAACAACAAATGCACACATTAATCCAGCATAGTCCATATACAAATAGTACGATGCATGTACATAATGTGCTTTAATCCTACTGGCTAGCATGTATGTACTTCCTTAGCGCTTGCCGCTATACCGCTTACCACTTACGTCATCCTTTTCGTATTCCTGCAATCAGCTTAGTAAAGTCATATGTTTCCGTCATTTCTAGAGTGTTGTTACGTTCCTTTTGTTATGTTTGTTACAACTGTTATTATTTCTAATGTTTGTATTTGCTAATGCGGTTGTTGTTATTGTTGTTGTTTTTGTTGTTGCCGTCCTGTTATTGTTATTCTTTGCGCTTGGTTACCTTATTGTTCCGTTCTATTCTGCACTCAGTTCCGGCAGCGTTGACGCATAACGAGCACTCATTGCAGTGCAATGCATTTCAGTTAATGCTGCAACGTCGGCTCGCCTTCTGCATTGTTGGTGTTCGTGTTGTGGTGTGTGCTGCGGCAGGACTAAGGACTTCAGAATTCAAGAACTAAAGAACTAAAGAAATAAAATATTATTTCTGGTCGAGTTATTTTTTATTGTCTGCTGTTATTGTTAGCGTTTTAGCGTTAGAGTTGGCTTGTATTGCGTTGCCATGACTGCCGTGCTTGTTGATGTTGTTATTGCATTTGGTTTGACTGCATCACTTGTATGTACATATTTATTCAATAGCTGTGCTGCAGAACCCGGCTACGCCCCCCCCCCCCCCCCCCCCCCCCCCNGCATCACTTGTATGTACATATTTATTCAATAGCTGTGCGTTATGCTGCAGAACCCGGCTACGCCCCCCCCCCACTACTGTGAAATAACAGCAACAATTTACACCGATAACAAATAACAACCACAAATTGCATAAATTTTTACGAAAGAAAAAAGTACGCTAAATTGATGTGCATCCGCTGACAGATGTCTTCGACTTGTTGCTCTTCTGCCTCGACTGCTAAGGTTTCAGCGTTAACTTTTATTCTCACTTAACTTCTGACATTTCGCTTGCAATATGCTCCTGCATTATCAAGCGAAATGTTGTGTAAAATTGTCAAGGTTTATTTTCTCGTTTATTGCTGCATTCTTTCTCTGCGCAGCACTAGAATTACCAATCGCATAATTTATTTTTGCCTTAGAAAATCATCGCTTTGGTTGTATTGCTGGACTGGTTGAAGATACCTCTTATAATTATTTGTTATCGAAATGGTGCTAAGATGGTTTCGATTTTCATAAGGACTACATAACCGGCAAAAAAAGAAGAAGTTTTTGAAGGGAAACTTCTTTGGGTTCGGTTGGGGGTAAATGCAAGCATCGATGTAACAAACAAAAAACGACAAAATCGTTGAGTTATAATTCTAAGAAATAGCGACAGAAGAAGGTATGGAATCGCGCAGGTGGTTGGCCTCCATAAAGATTAAGATTAAGACTGAGATCGAGATTGAGATTAAGATAAAAAAAAAATGGTTCATTATTATGCACCCTTCGTCCGATTTTCAAAAATGAGGTGTAAAATTAAAGGTGTGAAAAAAATTATATTCAATTTAATTAATAAGATCTTAATAATTTGCGTATCACATAAAGTGTTTTGAAAAGGCTTTATTTCTTAACAGCATGTGGACAAATTTTGACAATTAAACTACAACTAGGAGGGTTGCCACATATTTTAAAAATCAAATTCATCTTAGACAAAATATATTTAAGGATATTTACTACTTCAAAAATAATTTTTAAATTAAAAATGGATTTTCAGTGGATGATTTTGAGTAGCAAAAAAGTGACTCATTGGATATCTCTAGTATAGACTTAATTTCTTTAGGGCACAAATGGCTAAGAAGAAAAAGTAAGTCGATAAGAAAAACTTGAAAGATATGAATAAATCGTCGCCACCGCGGTAAAAGCTGCTATCTTCATTTATTAAAATTTTACAGTAGAACGAAAAATATCGTTACGTTATAACTGAGCACTACATTAAAAATTTGCACGTACCCTTTACACACTATTTAATGACCCTCAAAATAATATTTTTTTTTCGCTGGACTTTTCGTATCAAAATAAAATTAAAATTGGAATTAGCAGTTTTTGTACTAACAAATATCACTTTTAAAAATTTGTATAGGAAAAAAAAACAAGAAACTAAACCTAAAGCTGCTAGCGACTACCATACTAGCCCTAAAAGCCTTAGCTTGATTAGCATGATGCCCCTCATGCTGAAATGCCAGGAGAGATTGGCTCAACTGCGCATTTGTAGACAGGCGCTTTCATCGCATCCTCTGTCTTTACATCAATATGCCTACCAGGCGGGGACATTTTGTGAAACGGCTCTGCAAAATCTGGCTGTCATTAGCTTTAAGCATTTTGGTAGACGTTGGGGGTGATTTTGACAATGCCCCCTTCGAAAGCATGTGCAACTCAGTTCTAAGTCACGGATTAGATTATCTGCTGGCAAATAAGATTTGCTCAATTCTCGTGCAGAGATACGATGGGAGTAACGCAGTGGGCCGTCAGTGTGTCACGTGCGGAGTTCATTGGGGCTATCACTTTTATTGGCGGTGTGCTTTCTCCCTTGCTCTGGTACTTGGTTATTTATTTCCTGCTGCTCAAAGTCAACGGCTCTAATATCTACGCCCAGGTCATTGCAGATGATGTGGCCTGCCTAATTAATGGCCCCTCATTGCCAGTTTTGGTAGGAAAGCGCATATAAAATTGAGTATATTTAACCCTTGGTGTGGTGAGAATTTTTGGTAGTTAAGTTTATCTAAAATAAATTAACAGTCCTAAGCTTTTATGGAACTCTTAGCAGCGTCCTGGACTGTCCCAGACCTAGAGGAACCCTGAGGATTTACATCTCCTGATTATACCCATAATCAGATAAGCTTTTCTGGTATAGTGGAACATAATCTCAGCTAATAGTTTGGTAAATATGCTTGCCAACTTTTCTAGAGCGATCGCAGTGTGTGTGTCCAAAATAAATCGAAAAATCGGTGGAAATATTCTTTAGGTCCTTTGTACTATATCATATATTTATGGAGTTAGCAGCTTTTCAGCGATAAAAGAAATGTTTTTGGAGTTATCATATATTATTTTTAATTATTTTCGGCGGTTCTAAATACTTGAAAAAATTATTTGCTTTCACCGCCATCTAAAGATTTTCCCCCCGTTCGGTTAGTATTAAACAATTATTTTGACCAAAAAATGGATTTATCAGAAATTTTTTTCCCATCAGCATTTCCCTGTAATCACTTCGTCGACTTTGTAAAACTAGAAATCCAAGATAACGCATTTCTCTCTCAATATTTTACGTTCGCACATAAAAACACAAACAAATCCCATAATATCTTTACCCAACTCGGCATTGTTTGTGAATAACAAATTTCAATCCTCATTACATGATTGATGTAAACATCTTATGCGTAAGCTTAGCCGGTGTTTATCTGAATTGAGGTATGGTGCAACTTTTCAGAAAAGAAGAGCAAAGCAATACGATGAATACAAAAACAAAAGTTTTTATGTGTCATTGGCTATGTAAGTTACTAGTGTATAGAGGTCAAATGTAACAAATAAGGCAAATGTTAATACATAGGCAGAACAGTAATGCAGTGTAAGCGCGAGTCGCTTGGTAGATTTTTCATTACTTAATTTACAATGTTTTTTTTTAGATATGGAAGCTGCTGTAGTAAATAAATTTACCAAAAATTGGTATTAAGTGTTTTGCTAACTTAGTTATTAGATAAAAGTAGATTGAGAAAAAATATTTTCTATGCGCATTTAAATGACAAACGTTTCAGATTTATGAGGTAGATATACATACGTATACGTATATACATAAAACTTGCCAACAACAATGTTGTCTGCAAAAATTTTCTTATCATAATTGCCTCTAAAATTTGAAAAGCACATGGCACGTTTTTAAGCCAATAAACTGATAAGCAATATTATTTAAATATGCGCTCCAGAAAAGAGAGAGAGTAATTGAAGGAGAATGAAAAAGTAAACATGAAAAGATGTCATCCTACACAGAAGGAATTGTGGCTTAGCTGCTGCTGCCAAAAAGCGACTGGTGTCAAATTGTTTTAAATTCTGACAGAATTGAGCTGTTTGCGCTGAAATTTTCATTATCTGGTAATTTATTTTGTGTTTTTTGTTTTTCTCCACCAATTCATCCACTTTCTCGTGACTGCTTTTTCAATAGCCAAAGCATTTTTTCACTGCGATTATTTGCTTGGGGCTACAAGTTGATTTCAACTGAATAAATATACATATCGACATGGGTTAATCCATGTCGTTGAATCCACCATTTTTGATTGAGATGAATTTTGGCCAGATTTAAAAAAAAAAAAAAAATAAATCAAATATAAGATGATATTTGGGACTATACAAAATTATATTGAAAATAAATAGAAAATTTAAAAAAAGTTAAGGAATTTTTAAATTTAAAATATCATGAAAGCAGGAACTTGCATAAATAAATTTATGGATATTTTTTTTTATACAATACCTCCCACTGAGCTAAAAAGATCCTGAAAATTTAAAGATATGAACTTTTGAACTTTGAATAAAAAAAAATGTATTCCAAACCCTAAATTATAAATAAATTTAAATTAAATAAAACTAAACATTTTTTTTTAAGTTTAAAAATCATACACACCTTCTTGAAAATTCACAGTTATTTGAGATCAGTTTTGTATAAAAAAATTGAGACGCACATTTTTTTAAATTTTTGTAAAATCGTAAATAAATTTTTAATTTCGAAATTCTTAAATTTTTTTATTTTTCGGTTTTTTATTTGTTTTTTTCTTCATAAGCCAAAATATCTTGTTTAAAATGAGGCCGGAATAATTTTTATAACTGTAACATTTTTGGAGATGTACAAAATATAAAATTGCAAAATCCTGGAATTTGCGAAACTTAAAACTTTGCATAGCTTTCGAAAAAAAATTGTTTTTTTTTGTTTTTCTTGGTTGATTCCAATAATTTGTCGATTTGTCATGGATTGACCCACATACATAAGCATATCTAATAAAAAAAATAATCTCTCAGTAGTGCTCGCTCTGCTTTCTCTTTCTCCACTCTACCTGCTGCATCATTTCCATTTGTTACCGCTGCTTTTGCTTTATATTTTATATCGTCGTGGTCATTTTCCCTCTATTATTTTTTCCACTTGATTTGCGCTCGTTATTCAGAGCGTTCATCTGTCCAATGGAAGTGCTTAGCAAATCAGCGTTTTTTTATCTTCTTTTACTTTATACTATTATATACTTATATCTATATGTAATTACATAGCAAATAATTTTTCTTTATATAACTTTGTTAGCCGAAAATTGAAACTTATCACTTTTGCTTTAACGCGCTAGTGTCGGTCCCGTTTGCCACCACTTGCCACCACTTGCCACCACTTGCTGATTTGTTAAGAGATTTTCTCTTTTTTTGCTTCGTTGTTTCCTTATTTTTGATATTTTGTTTTGCTTCCCTGTGCGGCGCTTTCTTTCCCGGAAATGATTGACAAATTGCTTATAAAATCAACTTAAGTCTTCCAGCTGCAGTTATCCAAAGTTTGCTATCAACCAAGCAAGTTTTATTTTTTGTTTGCCTCTTAACGTTGAAGGTCTTCGGGCATTTTTCTTATCACTTTGTGTCAGTCTTCGATTTTTCTTAAGCCAAAATTTGTTAGTTTCATTTATGTATGTATATAATTTTCCAATTTATTTTTATACCCAAACACATCTGTGCACAAGGGTTTATTTGTAAGACTCTAATGGAATCGAACTAGACATGGACTTACGTATATCAATATCCCCAGAATGAAGAGAGAAGCCGATTGAGCTATGTCTACGTATTTGTCTGTCGGTCCGCGTGTCCATCTGGGCATACGATAATTCGAGTAAAAAGTGAGGTACTTATGTAACTCAACGATACTTGAATTCTGAGTTTTTTTTTTATATGCGGTAGATTGCCAATGGGTGAAATCGGACTGACACCACATCTACCTTTCACGTAACGGTTCTTTTGAAAAATTCGAAACTCTTACATATTTGTATTTTTGTAACTTTTGAAGCTAAATTGGTAAAAATTTGCACAAAGAATAATCCTTCAGCAAAAAACTGAATATTCACATAATTTTTTTTTGAAACTGGGCGTGGCACAGCTGACTCCTTTATGATATTATTGTACCTGGGGTCATTTTGTAAGTGGGGTCTTTTTGTAAGTGGGGTCTGGCCGTGGCCATCGATCGATTCAATCTATCTTCCGCAGGCTTGGGTAATCGCATTGCTTTTGGTGTGAAATTTCATAACCGGTAGATATAATGAAATTTTTCAGATATATATATTCAAAAACTAATAAATTTATGCAAACGTGCGCGGGGTATAAATAGTTCGGTTTCAGCGGAACTTAGCCTTATTTGTTTGCCGGGTTTCATTTTTATTCGGCAAGTACATACATATTTTTTAACTTTTTAGTTATCAGTCCGCTGCCATTAGTAGATTTCTTATAGATCTATCGACGGTTGCATATATCCGACCCTCAGAGCTGGACTAGACTATCTACATAAAAAAAATGTTTGAGGTTGCCTTAATAGCCTACTTAAACCAATGCTGCTTATAACCAGAGAAAGTCGCGTTTTGTTCAAACATCTCAGGGTTTATAATATGTATGTATGTAGAAACAACAAAAAATGTTACGGAAATTGTTGATTTTAGTGTTTCATAATGTTTAGTGATTTTGTAGACAGGATATTCTGGTTTTCATGCCCTTCTACACATATTTAAGTATGTATGTGTGTGCCGGCGACCTTGTGCAGGTTTTTGCATGTAACGAATGCTTTTTGTATGGGTAAAATACTTCAAACTTGCACCTTGTTGTACTAAAATTCAATGGTTCACAAAACTACATAACTAATTTTTTTTCAAAACTTCTGAATAACAAGCAATTTTTAAGCAAAACAAACCCGACTTCAATTCTCATATAAAAATTTAAAATTTTGATGAACATTTTGTTAAAAGTTGCCGAATTTTTATAATTCTTTTTCAAAGTTTGAAATTTAGATTTACATGGCTTCTGTTAGACAGAGAAGTTTTTTTGTAGTTTTGACAATAACTTTTACGAATTGGGCGTTAAAAGTTCTCTCTTTGGGATGCTTAGAATGCACCTACGGCAATGAAGGGCTCTTTGGCCGCCCAGTCCTATAACGGACTGACAGTGACAGACCTTGCCGACAGCACTAGGCTGTCTAAAGATCGAAAGCCAAGGATGAAAATTGTTCATTGACGGAATGTACGTTGCAGGATTGCATTATTCAATATCCTTCTTTGAATTAAAATCCGCATTTAATTTAATTAAGAACTCTAATTTATTTGTTATTTGATTCGTTGGACAAATAAAAACTAAAATTTATTTGTGATTTAATTCGTCGACAAAATAGAAAATAAAATTAAATATTTTATATGTATGTACCGCAGACAATTTTTCGAGTTTTGCTCGACGAATAATTACAAATAAGATTCATCAAAATACGCACATGCCTCCATGCGGGAAAAAATGTATGCCAAGCAGTACAAAGAAATTCTCAACTAAAAGTAATCGATGTAAAAAATGTTGAAAATGAAAAGCCATCTCTTGCTGATTTAATAATTCAATTACCTGCCGCGGTCTATGTTCACCACCGGGTTATCAATGTGGCCAGACACCATCAATTGCGACGTGTATAGACGTTATTCAGACACACTTTAACCACTCTTTGTAGATATTTATGTATATGTATGTAGATATGTATGCTCTTAATTTAAATTGCATAAACAATTATTTGGCCATTCATTGACGGAAATTATGCCAACCACCGACTGTATTACACTATCGCTTACAAAATCAATTATAGCTATTGAATTGTATACAAATAATATGTGCATGAATAAAAATTGATTTTTACTGCCACACAGATTGTAAAAGGGCCAACTGTACATAAAAGACTCCATAAAGAATTTTATCAATTTTATATTTGCGGCTTGCGTGTTGTTATTCACTATAATTTTTTTCCTTTCGATTATTTTGCCAGATAAATGCCTAATTGTGGTTATTAAAGCGCAATATGGTGTTTACTATTATTTGTGAAAATTCATTAATTCATAAGTAATCTAAATAGGGTAAAATGTGGTCGCTTAGTTGCGTAATATTGAATTTTGTTTTTAATGGGATTTTCATGTGAAAAACTAATATACATAAATATGTGTTGCAGTCTAATTTTTAATGAAAACGAATTATGACATTTGTTTTTGTAATTAAATGTTAATGATACTTTTAGAANTAATGGGATTTTCATGTGAAAAACTAATGGTGCAACAATACATACATACATAGATATGTGTTGCAGTCTAATTTTTAATGAAAACGAATTATGACATTTGTTTTTGTAATTAAATGTTAATGATACTTTTAGAAAGTTAGGTTTATTAAATTTTCTAGCTGAACGTTTGTTTTAATCGTTAATTCCGTATTAATGCTGACTCTAAAATGAAACTAATTGTAATGCCAATTTACAATCCATGTACATATGTTTGGTAAATAAAGATATTTACTGAGTTTTGTATCTGGAATTAGTTACTTTACAATTTTATCCTTTCATGCCTTAAATGGAGTCCAAATATATATGTATGAGCAGACATAAATGGCAACAGCAAATGAACGTAACTGACCGCTAAAAATTACGCGTTTATATGTAAATACATATGCATGTACGCTAAAATTTTATATTATATTATAATCAAAATTAATTTTTAATAACATGAATAGATTCATAGTTTCATCAGTAAAAGCTTACATTCATACACATTTGTGAATATAATTAAATTAAATGCTACACCTTAATTGTATTTACTGTCAACGCCCAACATGTGTGTAACATACTTATTTATGTACATATATACACATGTATGTATGTAGCTACAGCAATTTTTGGAAATAAATAATGACTATTTAGCTAAAGCATAATTTAATTGCAGCGAGAACAATGAAAATATTTTACCAAAATTCGGAAAAATGAGTATTTGTTTAAAATTTTCGATTATTGATTTAAAATATTGAATAATAAAATTAACAATTAAATGCTCTATGGGCGCTTTAAAATATACATTTGTATGCATTTGTGCACGAGAAACTGCTCAAAATTACTAAAATACTATTTGAATGAAATAATTTTCGAGGACATTACAGTGAACTTACGATAAATGGACCAAATTAAGTTAGGTTAGAATGTGCGCTGAGTCACAGTTTGACTAAGCAAACCAAAAAGTGTTAACGCTTCTTCGTTAGGTTAGGACAGTGGCAGAGGTAGTGTTCGATGCTCTCCATCTCTTTCTCGTCTCTACAAAAGAGTGGTCCACAAACAGTAAATTCGGAATTTTAATGCCGTTCTTTACCGAAGAAAATGAAATCGAAAAATGTTTAATCAGTGTTCATAGCGCTCAACGTTTTCCATGAATTTTATATGGGGAGAAAACTACTTTTCGTAGAAATTGTATAGAATTCTTTAAAATCAATTATTCTCAATCGGAAAACTCTGGTTCTCTCCAGGAGACTTCCAATATTAATATCCAATTGTTTACTTAACCATTTGTTAATAATTAAAAATTTTTATTGGTCCCCGGTTGCATTTTCTTTTGTTTTTGGCGAACCTATAAAATATAATTACCATGAAAAAATATGGTTAAATAGGCAGTCGTGTATTATTGTTAGGAATATGTTGAAGAAAAATAGAGTTTTCCAATCGGAAAATATTGATTTGCAAGAATTCTATATCATTTCTACGAAAAGTGGGTTTTTCTTCATATAAAATATATGGGAAACTTTGAACGCTTTGAGAGCTTCGTAAATATTCTATGGGGTGGCGGCATTAAAATACCGACTCTACTTTTTCACATGCATTTTTCGACCACCCTACCCTACAGCTGTGACAAAAATTATTGGTTGGGAATACTGCCCCTACTTACCCGCGTCCATCTGATTTTTGTGAAGGCTTTGATATTAGTGTTAAGTCTTCGCGGTGATCGTGCCCTCAATCTATATGTATTTTTTGCTTCCTTTGAATTAAATTTTAAGGGAACGATCCCAAGCCTAACTCATGTTCAGAGACCAGTTAAATTCTTGGCGTTTATATAGCGAAAGTTTGTTACAAAATAGACACCCGATTACCGCTGCACCTCATGGGGAAAAGATGCTGCAGACTTCAGTAGGTCTATCGTAGCTTTATACTGGCATGAGTAGGTCACCGCAACTGGCTCGTTTGTAGCTCACGTTGCCCAGGGAGTGCAAAGGCGTAGGCAATGATGGGAATTGAGTATATTCACAAGCCTCACTATATACTTATACCCCATTTGTGATCAGTTGAAGTAACTCAAATCTTGTTTAAGGATGACGTCCATGCATTCCACTAGCCTGTGTGATTAGTACGGTGAGAAACTCAAATTTAAAATGTCCAACATACTACATACATACGTACTTGCATAAGGATGTACGTAAAATCACGGCATCGAAGTTATGAAACTTGATTCCCATAAGAACATTTTCGATTTCTCATACATTGATGTATGTATGTAAATATTATACAAATGAATTTATAGTGCCAAACACAAATGTTCGATCAGTCTGTACTGGACTTTCCCAGTTGGAAAATGGGTAAGCAACTTACGATGTTTGCTTTTGGCTTTTTGTTAGTACCAAAATTGTTATCATAACTAATTCATCTATTAGTAAAGCACAAAATGGGAATCTCCGATTACACCATCGAGCGCCGAACTAATCCGAGCGATTGCTCTATAACCTACGTACTTTATTTGTCAAAGTGGCTTAGAAATATGCATGTATACATTCTCAATTCTCATTTACAGTCTTGCAAAAGTGCTTGGACAATGTAGTCTATTTGTGGCATATTGGAGTACTCAAAAAGTGCTCCTCTATAATCTTATTGCTACCCGATCTTTGCTCGTGTTTTAACGATCGTAATCGCTACACCGATTGTCAGAAATGTGATTGATGTTGAACATTTGAAAGCACATTTTTATGTCTGGTTGTAGTCAAAAGTGTAGAGATTCTTGCTGTTATTTGCTAGCTTCCAGACACAACATGTAATTCTTTATTTTCATTTTGGGTTTTGCGTTTTTTTATTTACGAAAAATTATCTGTGAAGTGAAGAACAAAATCAGACGACGAAGAAAATTCATTCAAGCTGAACATTTGAAAACAAAGTTACGGAACGGCTGTAGCTGAGTGCGCAGAGATGCCCGCTGTTATTTGCCGACTTCCAGAACGTCCTGGTTGGAATCTCGTCAGAGGTTTCATTTAAAATTATAATAAAAATTTCTGTTTTGTGCCCTCGAACAATGAAAAAGCATCTAGGAATTTGCAGAACAAAAGCGTGTACGAACGAAAAAATATATCAACGATGGCATTGTTAATATTAAACAAAGATCACTTTGATTTCAATTCTTTACTTGGAGGGGAATTAAGCAGGGAAATGGTAAAGGCCGCCGGGTGAAGTGTAAGTTGCTGGTAAGGTATTATTACGCGCTTCTATTTCCTGCTGGGTTCGTTGTTCAGAATTAAGTTGTATCACAATATTTACACACGCTCTTACAAACATCCCTGCAGAAAATGTTTATGAATTGATAAAAAATAACTAAGTTTTAGTCAGTTAGTTTTTTTACAGGATTTCGATAAATACCTCACTTTTAATAAGCTTTGTAAACAAATAAAGAAATACATACATATGTAATGTTGAATAACATTAATAAACATGTAAAAATATTTTCTGTCCAAAAGTAGTTAGTTGACTCCTAATGCAGAGTAAACTGGTTCCCATTTTTCAGCGGCCATCGCCCTTAAAAAGTAGTTAGTTGTGGCTGAAGGAAATAAGTAGTAAAAAGTTACAGTAGTTAAAAGTAAGCTACAAATTAGGCCAATTTCCAGCAGGGATATGTATGTATAAGCCCACAACTACAAAGACAAAGGCAACGCACATCTAACATTAACTCAATTGTAGGGGGTATTAAACTTTTGAACGCTGCTATTTGAACTCATAAAATGAGCATTGGAGAGCAATTAAAATCGTTTAGCGTTGGTAGTGCCGCAATAGTGGAATTCAAGTAGTATGTAGTAGTGTAAGTGCAGACGAATACCACCAACAATAAATGAACAATGAATGTTCACTTAATTGCAATGCATTCCTCGTAAATTGCTTAGAAATGGGAATTTGATGGAAATATATGTACGTGCAATCTAGAAATAGATATAGTGCGAATGAAAATGCTTACATGTTTAGAAACATACATATAAACTATTTAAAAATGCATACAGCTATGATAAAATGTGCAAGTTGCATATTGGATTTAAGTTCATAATTATATATGTACTAGGAGTGCCAGTGACTATTGAAATTTCACCGGTTTTCTAGTGTTTCCAAAAAATCTATTTACATTACAGTGTAGTGGCCCGAAATTTCTCTATAAATCACGTTTTTTTTGTAAAAACTTTCTGATAGCGGGACAGATAGCCCAAGCCTAAAGGATTTTCCAAAAAAAAAATTTTGAAATCATAAAAACATTCCTGAAAGCTTAGAAACAAAACAAGCCGGANTGTTTTTTTTGTAAAAACTTTCTGATAGCGGGACAGATAGCCCAAGCCTAAAGGATTTTCCAAAAAAAAAAATTTGAAATCATAAAAACATTCCTGAAAGCTTAGAAACAAAACAAGCCGGAAACAAAATATGTATAAAAACGATTGATTGCGCCTGGGCCACTGGCACGCCTGGGTATTCTGGGACGAAAGTGTTACAAAAATATGATCCCTTGCCAACTTTATTGGTGATCAGGTCTTTTGACAGAAACCACTTGTATATTATTTTGCTCGCACTGGTCCAACAGCCGGAATGGCCGAGTGAGCAACGCACTGTCGTGCCATTCAAAAGATCTAAGGTCAAGTACTCACCCACTGCATTACAGGTGGGTAGAGAAAGTGAAAAATTTTGCCTTGAGGCGTATTGAAATGCGTTACTCCATCGATACAAAAAATAAGCGCTTACCCAAGAATCAAAGTTTTTACTGAGCGGACGGTGGAATTTTTAGTTTTGTTTTAATTGAACTTTCTATAATTTTTAGATTAGTTTTAAAAGAAGAATATATTTTTTTTTAATTTAATTTAATTTTTGGAAACTTATTTTAATTAATTTTAATTGTTATTTTAAAAAAATGAAAATTTTTTTATTTCAATTCATTAAAATTTTAAAAACTTATAATTTTTTCTAGTTTTTTTTATTCAGTCTTTTTTAATTTCTTAATTTTATTTTCCTTTAGTTTTTGGATTTTATTTTTTTAAAGCGAAAAATATTTTTTTTTGTAATTTCATTTAAGTTTTGGGTTTAGTTTTTGATAATTTGTTTATTTTTTTTTATTTAGTTTAGTATTTATTTAATTATATTCAAAAATTTTATTGAGCTTGATGTTATTTTTTGATAAAAATTTTTGCAAAAAAAAATTACATTTTGATAGAAGTTGTGGCTGCTCCAACAAAAACAGCAACCACATGATCAAGTGTAAATAGCAGCGGAATAGCTGCGCTTGATTGTAGTAGGTTAAGCACATGAAAAAATTGGCAAGAGCAACAACAGTTACAGTGGGTAGACTACTGGACGCTGGGGTCGTTGGATCGAATCCCAGTGAAGAAGTCTGAACCTCTGAAATAGCAGCTATAACTACTACCAAAATGTAAACTAAAATATTTTTTTTTTCATTTAGTACATAGGAACTGATTTTTATAATATTTTTTTATTAACCAAATTTTCTTTTAATTTTTAAAATCTACACATTATTTTAACAAGAAGCATATTTTTGTTAATTCCATTTATTTTTTAGAAATTGATTTTATAAGTTTTTTCCTTTTTTAATATTTTTTTCTTTTTTATTTAATTTTTACTTTTTAAAAAAAGAAAAATATTTTTTTAATTTAACTTGAACTTTAGAAACTCGTTTTATATTTTTTTTATTTTATTTTAGTTGCCCCAAGAATTGACAATTGTCTTACAAAAGACTTTTGTGTTCTTATTCGTATTCATATTGGTTTTTCGGCTCAGTAATACCGAGAAACGAAGACACACAAATTTATGTATTCGATAACTGCTTACCCTAAAATGCTTCAAATTGTGATAAGGTGTATTCATTTAATAAAATATTTTCTTAAAAACAACAGTGAGTCCTAGCTACTTCAAACTTACGCTGGCTCTACTAGAATTGAATGGGCTACAAGGGCGTTTTTTTTTGTTGGAATAAAATAACTGTTTATGCGCGTATGAACATACGTGAGTAATTTTCCCATAGTGATAGGAATTATTTTTATGCTCTTTACCAATTCAAAACATTTATTTTCCTAATTTTTTATTTTTTTTTGCTTATTTATATCTTCTATACTAATCACCAAATAAATCTCTGAATTCTTGCCTTGAATTCTCAATGAAATGCATTTTAATAAAATTACTCTGTAAGTTTGCCAAGTTTCTTAACAGCTATTTCAATATTTAAATTTTATTTAGAGGATGAAATATATGCTATTAATTTTTGTATTAATGAAAATGAAATTGAGTTATCGCTCTCAATTCCATACCTGTTGCATAAAAATATCTACTTTCATTTGTATATACACAAACCTATACATACATACATAGCTAAGCACAAAAATGTACGCACATTCGTTTGAATTGTGAAAATTTTGCCCAAAGCTTACTATTTACATATTCTTTTGTTGCCAGCATAAAATTTTCTAAAATTGAAATGTAATTGATATATGAATTTGATTGCAGTAAAACTGAAGTGCTTATTCTGATTAGAGAATTGGATACTTTTAATTAAACACACTTAAATCATTTCATAATTGGAACAACAAAATCAGGTATAGGATTTGTGGCAATCATTTTGTAAAGTTTTGTTTAGTTAGTTTTACGAGTCTATTATGAATTTATTATTTCGGTTTTATTTTTGCTTTTAGGTTGCTTTTCGTATTATTAAAATTATTGGTTTAATATTTTAAAATTGATGTTGAGACATTCTTCTTTACAAACAATTTATAGATAACGTGGCCAAAAGACCTGCATATATGTATTACATATTCCAAACAAAGTGGACAAATTATTGGCGATGACCAACGATTGGCTTAAATTTTGCATATACCCTAATATCATACCAAACCTGACAGAAATTGATTGGCCAAGTTAGGCCATTAAATGCTTTAAAATTTAGTTGTGCAAGAACAAGCAATGCGTCTACTTTTTAAATTTAATTTTTCTACATCTTGTTGCTAAAATCCACATACAAGTTTTTGGGTTAGAATATTCATAAAATAATTTGTTAGTAAGTCTTAGTATAGGAGTTTGTAGGCATGAATTATATTTGACTTTTGACGAAAAAATAAAAAAATGAGGGGGACCAAAGGCCTCTTGGAACGTGCTAACTAAGACCGCGGTCACAAGTATATCTGAATTTAGCCGAAATATTTTCGTAGCGGTCTTTAAGATAGGAGGTGAGTCTTTTGTAAGAACTGTGTGTGAGTCTAATATATATAGAAATGTACATATACTATATGTAAGTAGTATATATATATGTTTAATTAATTATATTAGATGATTTGGTTTCTACTGAATATCACAACTCTTCAACTTATGTCGCTCAAAATTAATTTAATTATGAAATTCAAAATATCAAAATTTGCGTATATTTAAGTAAGCAACCTGCTTTTTCGCAAACCTAAATTTGTGAATGACTTGACAAATTATAATTGATACGCAGGGAATCTGAGATCCCAATTAATGCAATTTTGCTACATTTCGACGGTACTTTGGCAAAACCTCGTATCTCAAAATACTCGCAAATAACACTCTCTAACAAAAAACTCTTTATCAATAATAGAAAATCATTTTGAACAACTTTTTTACTGAATTCGTTAATTAAAAATAATATATAATGAATTGTAGTATTTCAAGGTCTATTTTGAAGCCATTTTACGAGATACGAAGTGATTAGTGATTTCTGAGATACGAGGTTTTGCCAAAGTACCGTCGATATGCTTCTTGTATATTACATGCATGTGTTTATTTGTAAGTACATATATTACTCATAAATGTATCTAAACATGTCACAAAGGAATGTAAGTATATGCGAAGCCTTCTAAAATATTTACTAGCATTATTTGTAAGCCATTTAATGTAGCATAACAATTTGGTAAAGTCTACTTATGTATGTACGTAGGCAAGTGCCTGACTTGCAAAACCAATTTTGTGCTCAAATCTGCTGATATCAGCGCAGAAGTGGCAAGTAAATAAGCACTTGTTTATGTGTGAAAGATTTACTGTTCTCAGCTTTAGATGTCTATGCGTGCTAAATTTTATTGTAAAATTTGCGTAATGGTTAGTTACACAGTAATCAGTCTTTTGACTTTTGACAACATATTATAATTGACTTGGAATTTATACCCTAAAACATTATTACTCACATCCTTGGTCTGATAATACATTTGTTAGCACTTTGCAGTTAATGGTTGCATTTTAAAAATTGAAAATTCATTTTAGTTATCGCCTTACATGAAATTTAGTTACAAAAGGTTGAAATTGCAGATGCTATTGTTAGCCATCAGGAAAGCCATGGTTTATATACACTCCATGTCATAATTATAAGCGCATCACAAATTGGCAATTTTGGCAATTTTTTTTGTATGTTAAAATATGTTTTATGGAAGAAAATTTCCAATGGCCCTAGATATTTCAAATTGGCACTTTATTATACTAAAATTTAATGGTTTACGAAATCTCTCTAAGGAAACCAATTAAGAAACTAGAAATTTTAACCAAACTATACTGAATTTTTTTAGTACTGCACAAATTTTCAAACTGGGATTTACATGGCTTTCGTTAAAGAATAAACTGTGTTTTTAAAAGAAAATATTAAAAAAAATAATAAAAGAAAAATTGTAGAATCTTGTCAATTTAAGGTGCGCTTATTAATTTGACATGNTAAAAAAAATAATAAAAAAAAATTGTAGAATCTTGTCAATTTAAGGTGCGCTTATTAATTTGACATGGGGTGTATTTTTGAATGGACAATAACTACATTGATTCATTTTATTAAATTAAACAAAATTAAAAAATTATCATCAGTAGTAGAAAAACTATTTGTTAACATAAAAATTGCCTTTCTATTTTTCCAATAAAATTTAACCGTTATATTCAAATTTAGTTTTTGGACCATACAATTTTTTAATCGATCATAAAAATGACAAAAATTCGGTTAAATTTGACCGAAGAAACAAATATCTAAATTTAACGATTACTCTTGACTAAAAAAAAAAATTAATAAAAACCTTGATATTTAACCGTTATTTTCGGTCTGTATTTGCAAACAATTGGAAAGCAATTAAATCCCGTACAGTTTATTATTATTTATTCTTTTGTTTTTTTAGAGCAAACTTTCAGTAAAAAGCGGACAACATACACAAACTTTGTGTGTATTCCGTCTTTGGCTTTCGAAATTCTATATAATCGTATGCACATATCTGTGTACGGAGATATACTTATACACACCTGCATATCAATTTGTACATATGTATGTACGTACACTTCTTTCCCCAAACCTAGTTTGCCTCTTCGTTCGGCCATAACATTCGCTTAAAAAAAACTTGTGAAAATCAAGGTATTTTATAAAAAAATCTTACATGCACATTTCACAAAAACACAGATACGAGTAACTGTTACAATAGCGACTACCATGTATGCATCTACAACGTACAATAACAATAACAATATGCCCGTTTTACGTAATTGAGGTTAGCCAGGCATGGGATTTCAAAATAATTTCAATTCTTTTATGTAGCTAAACAAGTGGAAAATCTATACAATATCATAGCACACACATAGCAACAAACACACCTTAGAATTTTTTACTTTAATTTAGCAGCAAAGAGTTGAACAAAAAAAAACAAAAGCTTTGTTTTCTGGGAAAGCAGTTAGGAAGCAAGATACGAAAAAGTATATTCCAGTTGTGCAATAAAATGAGTGCATGAAATACATATGCTGATATCGTGCCCTAACCGCCAAAAGGGCGTAAGCGACAAAATGTTCAATTTTTTGTTTTTGACAGAAATCGATTACTTACTACTCTACGCACCAGCTGTAAATAATTTCAAAGTCCTACGAACTACCATTACAAAGTTATAGCGAAAGAAATTTTGGCTCAAGTGCTCAATTGTACTGTGTTTACATTTTTTTTTTGTTCCCGCAGTGTCGGTTAAGGCTTTTTCTCAGCGAAAAATTTTTCAATGCAGAGGGGAATTGTTACATTTTTGTGTGCAAGTTTTGAAGTTCCTCTCTTTTTCTTCCAACTGAACTAATTACAAACAGAGGCAAATACATACATATCTATATTTGTGATTTTTAATAAAAAGGATGAAAATATAATACATGTATATGTTGTTAAAATACTTGTTTATTGCAGAGCTTAACTAAAGGCGCACTCGTCCCACACAGCGACACCGATTTTTCTAAAGAGTTGGTAGAAGAGGAAAATTCTGTGTTTGTTTCTTAAAATATTGCACTCCACTAAGGTAAAAAAGGCTCATCCTCCGCTCGTGCACTTCTACAGGAGTAAAGCAGTGTTTGCATTGTTCAACGTTGCGTTCAAGTCAACGCAGAGTTGCACGAAAAAAAAATATATATAATAGCTAAATGTTGGCTAGCGACCAACTTTGTTGCAAGCGATTAGTTGAAAGGCCGTTCAACCAAAAGATGAATGCAAAGTTGAACAGTGGAAACGCCTTTTTATGGCGAAAATTTTGATATATTTTGATATTTTCAGCCATTAAACTTTTTTCCGTGCAACCCTGCGTTGAGCTGAACGCAAAGTTGAAAAATGCAAACACTGCTTAACATCAAACAGATTTTTCACCATGGAAGAACAACATTGTTTTGGGACAAACAAAATCACCATTAGTTTTTATAGAGAAATAGTATTTTAATCAATAAAGGCATCAAAATGGTTTTTGTTAATGGAAATGTTTTTTTGTTTTTTTTTTGTAATAAATCTTTTGGCTTAACCGCCGCAATTGCGTGCCGTCACAAAAAAAGGCGTAAGCGACAAAATCACCTGTTTGAATAAAAATGGACAAATAAAACCACCAGTATTATATGCCTAACATCAAAAGTAACTAATTCATTTCCCTTCACGTTAGTATCCACAGTAATTGCCACGTTAATACAAAAAAAAAACGCCTACTGAAAAGTTTACTTTTTGTCGCTTACGCCCTTTTTGTGGTTTGGGCTCGATATTCTAAATTCTGGTTTCGTTTAATTTCATTTTCCAGCAAAGTTATTTTTAACAAATGCATTTAACTTGTAGCCATCAATAAATTTTACATAAGTATGTATGTACATATTTTTTCCATATGCGTCGAATTCAAAGTTATGTGTGTGTATATGTACATATGGGTGGTCCAAAATAAGTAAAGTCGGAATTTTAATGCTCTCACCCCCTACGATTATTCTACATTGAAAAAAATATACTCAAATTGTTTATTTTGATAACAAAAAATATTTAGAGGTCGTCGGTTTTTGGTATTAAAAAATTGTCAAATAAACCACTGGATATTAATACTGGAAGTCTCCTAAAGAACACCAGGGTGTTCTGATCGAAAAACATTGATCTTCAAAAATTCCATACCATTTCTACGAAAAGTGGTTTCCCTATATACAATTCATGGAAAACATTGAGCACTTTGAACACGCCCTAAATATTTTTTGATTTCAAAATAAGAGAATCGGGGTATAGTTTTTTCGGTATAGAAAAATTTTAAGGGATGAAGCTTAAAAATTCCGACTTTACTTTTTCACATACATTTTTGGGCTACCCTACTATACATCCATACGTTAATATGTGTTCACTTTAGTAAAAGTTGTAGAACCTCTACTACTTTACATACTTACATACATTCATATAAAAGTTAGTGTGCAAAGACACGACTTTGGTAAAAACTAACTAAAGTGTTTGTAAAAGTAAAGTTTTGCTTGAAAGGAAGCAGTGTAGGATCCAGAGTGAAATATTAGCGGAGGGGGCCGGGGGGAATCTTATATAATGATATACCTTGTTTAATGGTTGTATTTATAAATAAACATAAACTTGATTTTTAATGAATATAGATATGTACGCTGGTGATCAATGGTGAGTGCATGGTGAATTTGGTTAAATATTTGCAATGTTTTTCAAGTGAACGTTTTTTATTTATACATACAGAATTAAGAAGAATTTAAGAAATTTCCATAAAAATTTTGAACGATTATTTAGAAAAACTTTGCGTATGCAGTTACCGGAAATTATAGTAAAACAGATTAGTATGGGACTACCTCTGAGACGCTACCTTTCCGATGCAAAAATAATTATCGAAATCGGTTAACGTGGTCCAAAGTTATGCGGTAACATACATAAAAAAAAATAAAACATTCCGACGAACTGATAACCTCCTCCTTTTTTGGAAGTCGGTTAAAAAGTAAATTCGGACGTAGTTTTGGACAAAGCAAAAATGGCGTATTTAATAAAATACAATGCGTTTGGTGGATTTTCTTTCATGTTGATGAGTTGAGTAAAAATGAACAAAATGAGCAGTTCTTCAATAGCAGGTATTTATTTTCAATGTAAAAGGCAGCCTACTTTAATGGTTGATTTCATTCTATTCGTTCTGACTCAAGGCGGCAAGTATAATTGAAATTTCAATGTTTCAATGTTCAATGTTTTGTTATTTCAAATTGTTTCTGTTGAGATCATTTATTGAATCAAAATTGTCTAAACTTGTCCAGAACTTTTTTTTCATTTCTACCCTGTTCAACGACATGAAGTAGAATCCGTTAGACTTTTAGAATTGGGTTTTCATAAATACGAGGTTATTTTATACGGAAACCACGACGTTTAAATTCAACTCTTTTAATTTTTGAGCAAAAAATGCAAATAAAATGAAAATCAACATAAAAGGATCCATAAAATATTCGGTGCTTTTTCGAGCACCTTTCTACTTTAGTATTGCGGGATGCAGTATTTTGCCACTCCCAACTAAGTTCCCTAAGTTCTAAATAACTGCTCTTTCTTTCAAGATCTTAAACCTATTACCACTTTTATGACTACAAGTTTTGAGTTAATGGTTTTTTATTAGATACCCAAAAGCGAAAATTTAAATTTATTTATTAATCTAATTTAGGTATTCAGCTTAGCGCCAGTAATCGTATACTTAAATTATTATAGAATTAAACTGTACCCAAATACACGCAATATGTAAAGTAGGAGGCTAGGAAAATTCAAATAATGTGGCAAGAACTTGCAAATAATATAAATTGCACATTCGTGGTAGGCGACTAATGATGCAAGTGACATTCAACAAGAAAGTCAACACAAACAAACCAACATACTTTTGATATATGGTATTGTTGATTCTCTGAAGTTACAACAACAAAGCAAAATCTATTTGTACTTTTGTTTGCATATGTATGTATGTATATGCATACTAGGCTGCCTCATGTTTTTGAAAAAAACAAACATTTTTTCTTGTCATAGAGATTAAAAAAATATGGTGAAGATTAAAAATATCACTAAATATTTTTCTTAAACTTGGTTATTTGCAACTTCATATTTTCATTGCAATAAATATATGTATGTAAGTTTAAACTTAACTCGGGCAAGGTACTCTTCAGAGAAATAATCTTTTCCCGTTTATTTGGGCTATAGATTAGACAGTTTATGCTGGTGATCTAGCCATTAGATACCATCTCCGGTAGATGTCTAACCTCGGTGAGTGAAATACTTGACAGGTTAAGTAAACGAAAGGGGAGGCTCTCGCAGCAAATTCAGAGGCGACAGACTAGTGACTTTTTACAAAAAATTATAAAGCTGCATTCTGCTCTACACCCAAACTAGGAAATACGACTCTTGCAAGGCCCTGTACCCTTTACCCGCGCACTGGATCTTCACAGCAGTCATTCGACAAATATTTCTCCTTTTTTCGTATGGATCCAGGAGCTACAAAATAGGACAAACGCCAAAAGTTTGGAGAGTGTGCAAAAAAAATGCGGAGCTAGATATGTATGGGTCGTTCTGCACTTCTCCTAAATAATAAATAATACGATCGCGTCATAAAGATCTAGCAGCGAGGATCTTGACAGAGAAGTTATTAGAACAGTTTACAAAACGTAATTTTTCTAGTTAGTCGATAAAACAGACCACGACCAGGTTCAAAAAGGGTCCAAACGTCATAATAAAACCAAATGAGGGGAAGTAGGGAGTATAAAATGAGTGAAGAAGTGTGAGCTGCTGTATTTTTTCCGAGACTGGGGTCGAACTGCTATATAACTGACAGCGTCATGGATACTGAAGCAGTAGAGGCTATAATGACAAACTCTTTTTGCCTTCGCCAATGCAGGAATAAAATACTAATACAAAGGCTGCGTTAACAGACGAATCAGTACTTTTTTCTTTAGTAACCCTAAAGAAGAAATACTCGTCTCACGTATCACAAATCTAACCAAACCTAAAGCCAGCGAGATTTATAACTACGAACGACAACCACTGGACTCGACGATAACTCTCTTTTGGGGAGGCATCTTAATGTATGTACATATATACATATATGAACTCGCACGCATGTAAAGTCAATAAGAATAATAGCTGCAAGTCAATCAATGAATGGCTGCTTACGGCTGCTAACTGAGTGTAATGCAAATAAATACTTGAGTGTGAAAGTTTTTGCATTACCAGCAAGAAAGTTTCGGAATTTAAATTCCTTAATTTCTTCTATTTTTTCAGGTATGTATAACTACTTAATTGTATAATTGCCCAGCTGTTGATCAATTCAGTTTTCGATTAATAACTTGCTATAGTTTTTGATAAACCTTATTTTTATAAGTATTTTATTTAACCTTTACGATGCCACGCTTTTATGTAATACAAATTTTTATTTTGCTAATTTAAATCAGCATTTTTTAATGTTTGCACAGTCCATATACGCTCAAGATATGTACTCTTCATTCCAGCGTATTTCGGAATAGGGTTGCCACCTAAATTTTGGATTAAGGAATTTATTTAGTAGATATCGAAATGCTTTTTTTATTATTTCCAAATTATTTTTTTAAAGCTATCCAAATAAATAGTATATGCACTCCCGGCAAAGCTAGGCCAGGTATTAATACCCAAAAACGAATAACGCCAAGTTCAGTATAACTGTCTTTTAACTCAATTTGAAACACTTTTTACATAAGAAATATAATAATATAGAATATGTTTCCGTACAGTGTGTAGTTTTTAAATATTTGGAAATTTTTTTCGTTATTTTTTAATGGAAATATAGTTCATTCTGCATCAAATGGTATATAAATTAGCGATTCCAAGTTTTTACAAAATTTAGGAAACTTCAAAAAATTATCGCCAAAATTTTCTACTTTTAAACATATTTTTTTGAGTATGCAGTTTTGTAGCCCGCTCAATTTAAATATAATAAAGTGCAAGTTTTAAGTGGCTATAATCTCGTTGATTTTTTAGATTTTTTTTTCAGATGATGTTGCTCATTTTCTTCATATAACGGATGCGCGATTTTTTTTTGTATGGGAAAAATACCGAACAGCGTTGGTATTTTGTTTAAAATTTAAAATTTTGGTGAAAATTTGTCCACTTTTCCTAAATTCAATTTTTAATTTATATGACAATTAATGCAAAATAAACTATATTTATATTAAAAGTTAACGAAAAAAATTCATTACGAAAAACATTGCAAATATTGAAAGAAAGCACTGCACGGAAACATAATCTGGTGGGGATGATCCATCACTATTCTCCGTCCAACTCATTTAAAATCTTAATTTTCCTACCGTGTGCCTTTTATTCTTATACATGTACTTATTCGTATGTATGTATGTATGTGCATATGTAACCATGTATGAATGCAAGCAAATGTTCTCTCTTCAAGCACCAGTTCTCCGTTTGTAAGAAAAACTTTTGCGTAAAAACGGGAGTAACTCTAAACTACTACAGTCATTCAAACATACATATCACCAAATGGATACAAACATGCATTCACATGATCGAGTGGGTTGCATGGCTCATTTCGCTGCAATGTTCATGCAAAGCTTAGGCTCTGACTTTCTCCATATTTTTCTTTTTCTCCCTTTTGTGCTCAAAGAAAACACAAACACCACAGCGGTAGCTATTTTTGTGTGCTCTAATTTAAAGTTAAATTCATTGTAATGTTTCGATGAATTTCTTATATTTTTTTCTTTTTTTTTGAGAAAAATTTTAACACTTAAAGATGTGGAGCGAGCAGCAGGAGGTTGCTGGAAACATACCAAAAAGTCGAACTTATTCAATTTAAATGGCATCCTGCTTTGCTATTTCCTAATACTTACAACTTAAGCAGAAGTTTTGCAAACTAAAGTGCTTAGGGAAAGCTAAATGAAAGGGTATACTAACTTACATACACATAAAGTATGCAGAAGTTAAAAGGGAATAAAAGTCGAAAAGCAGTAAAAACTTTTACTTTACTTCCTGGTGAGCAAGACCATGGGCGCGGCGCTATTAGCGAAACAGCCAGAAGCTACTTGACTTTGAATGAACGCTGTAGTAAATAAGTTAGTACTCGTAGTAAGTGCGTGGGAAAGTTTGCATTTTTTTGTTGTTAAGAATTTCAAATATACTTCAGTTTGTTTTGTGTTTACTCTTTTGCTAAGGTAAAGTTAGAGGGCTAATTTTTTCTCAAGTAATAAAACGGTATGAAATAGATTTGTAGAGATTACAAGTAATTTTTTAGTACGTGAGAGTATTGCAAGCGAAATCAGATCCAGTATTTTATGTATTACTTTTGTGTTGTTTAAATACGATATAAATAAGTCTATGAGAAATCGATAAGTGCTGATAGCTTTAATTTTTAAAAGCCTATCTATTTAGGTTAATTTAGCTTAGGTAAATCTCAATGCCCCAGAGCTCCTTGGGGCTATTAAGAATGTGAGAGCCAATCAGGTAATCAGCCTTACTGCGTGAATACCGAAACAACAGTTATCCGTTAAAATCCTCACCGAAAGTGACAGCTGTGGCTTTGTAAGTGTGAGGACTGCCCTCGATCACCCCTGCTCATCCTCGGCCAGAAGGACCTTGATATCGGACATGTCCCGGTCTTCACCCAGCGCTCGAAGAGCTGACAAGAGGTCCATCTGTCCAAGAGTGTACTAGATGTGATCAGTGACATAAACGGTCTTTATACAGCGATAATGTTTCAAGGGTACCCTTCCTAGCCAATTCTTGAGCCACACAGTTCCCTACAATGTCCAACGTAGCTGAGAAAGAGAGAAGACGTTCCTTGAACCGCATTAGAGTGCACCTCCAACGCTTTTACCACCCTGATAGATGCTCTCATCTCTGACTGGCATTTCGCCTCCTGCCCTCCAGTCTTGGTCCATCCTTGAAGAAGTTCACTGCTCCCCCTCTCTAGAATCTCGCCCCAACCCAATTCTCCCTTGAGGGAAAGTGGGCAGAGAGGAAGCCATTTCGGTAATGCATGAATCGAAGCCCCCTAGAACTCCAAGGTGTCCTGTCCTTAAGTTGGTCAACCAATCGATTTTATTGAATCTAGTAGCTTATCGAGCTGCGAAAATTTTGTCTGCAACGTCGATGGGCACTAGGTTTAGCATTACGTTAAGAACCAATGTGTGGGTGATCCGCAGTGCCCCACTAATACCAATTAAAGCAGCCCGTTTTACGTGATGCAGCTGCGAAAATATGCAACGGTGGTCACAACAACCGACAGTACAGACGGAGACATGGCGTCTGGCGGGCTGTACGTAACATAACTCAAACCATCAGAAACCATAAATTTTTCATGGGTCTTTGTCAGCAAGCCAAAAGAGCCCTGATTAGCAAGGTTCAACGAATCCAAATATGTGTGGCTATCTAAAAACTGCTATCTTCGGCGGTAAACTTAAGAATTAGCGTAGCTATGAAACTAACTCGCCCAACTTATTCAAATGAAGTGTAATATAGAACAGTTTTCTGACTAGTGAAATTTTACTGACCCAAAGGGATACTTATAGGAACTATCAATGTATGCCTACGCGTAAGTTATGCCCACGCTGTTTGGTTCTATTTATGTAGGGTAAATTCAGTTATCCATTGAAAATACTTATACACGTAGCGCCCCACAGCTTATGTAGTTGTATGTACATTTATATGCCATAATTTGAGCATTTGTTTACCGATCACGCCTGAACATGACGGGCTGCAGTGTAGTTTCAGAATCGTTGGTGTACGGCGCATGTAAGCGTTGCAAATTTTCAACGCAGCTGCACCAAACGGCTTAGTAATGCTGATACGAAATACATACGTATGCATACATATGTACATAAATAGTACCTCTGTATTTTGTTGTTTTTGTTTAATGTTTTAAAGTTGGTTTATCGCTGCACAAAATAACGGCGAACTTTCTGCGTACATAAATAAATACACGTATGCGTACATATGTATGTGTGTATGTATAATATTGGATTAAAACATGAAGTCTGAAAGTGCTTATGTATAAATATTGCCGCACAACACCCCAACACTTTCTGAAGGTTACTCATACGCATCGGGAAACGCTTGGCGCTAGGTATGAGTACGAATATGTAATACATTTTGGATGTACGTATGTATGCATGCAAGTAAATTGTATATATACACATACTATTAGCTGATCTGCAATAAAGTTTTCGCTACTGGGCGAGTATGTAGGCACTATACATACATATATTTGAGCGCATTTGCAATTTTAAAATTCCTTAAACGCTGCATATGCATAAATAATTTTTCCCGCCTATACATACATATATTCGCATATCAATTTGCATGTACACATACTATGTTTGCAGATGTGTATGCATAAGTATGTACATATATATGACATTTAAAAACTTAAATCGCCTTGAAAATTGCAATACGCCAATGCAGTTATACTTTTACCAGTCATATATATATAATAGCTTGCGAAGCAGCTATTTTATTGCATTTCTTGTTGTTGTTATTGTTATTTACCGTTACTAGCGCTGCATTGTGTTGATTGAAATCGGGATTTACGACTTTGGAGTGATACACTTTTTGTTGATTGTTAAGTTGTGAAGCTTTGCAGCAGCGTTTATATTGGCGTCGTCGGGCAAAGGTGGCGTTCTACAAATCTATATATATATATATATATATGGATTTTATATGTACATATATAGTAGCGCTTATTGCTTATATTGAGTTACTTACTTATATTTGTATATATCAATGCAACTATTGCATTATACAATAAATACGGGCCATTTTCATATCGTCATATTGATGCGTTCTTTACAACCAATGAAGCATATAAGCCAATCGGATTGACGTGAACTCAACTGAAAGGTTGGATTTTACTTTGGACTTTAAATATTTCAATAAAATATTTATGCATTTAAAAAGCGTTAAATAAGCATCGCGATGGGAAAATCCACTTGTTTACTACGATATTCAAAGGGTTCGTGGGTGGAACTAAATAGTTTGCATACTAAAACCCAAAATTGCACACATTTTTTGTGAGCAGTATGAACTGTGGTCTTATATTGAAAACTTTCATGGTATGGCAGGAGCTCCAGAAAAATTGTGGTGTAGAACTTTATTCCAAAAAAAATTTGAGCTCGAGCCGGCACAACTAACAAACTTTTTTCGTGACATACGAATAATTTTCCAAGGTATGAAGCATAATCTTTCTGTGACGTTGCACATACAAATGCGGGAAAATCAGATGTGAGAGAAATTAATATACATACGTAAGATTACCGTACACGTAGTAAGTAGAGATTTTGTACCTTCTCAATTTTAGTTCTTTCTGCTGGCACTCAACCACTTGAAGCACTTACAATGGAAATTCTCCAAGTGGAAGTATGGAAGTTTTTATTCGCGCTCCCCTTACTTAACTTAAACTAATAAATGTATAGGATTAGTAATTATTTTTTATATAGTTACAGAAGTTGAGTTTGCAAATGTTCCTTTTCGTCGAAGAATTCTTGAAAATTCCACAACCATAAACAGATGCTATTTAAATTTCAATAAAACATTAAGCCTGATGTTTCATGCTTGCAAGAAATTATGAGAAACTCGATGTGATAGCGTAGATTCGTTCATATATACATACATGCATACATGCGCACAAACCATTTTACTGCTTATTCTAAATATTGCAAAACTAAAGTCTTACAATTTGTGCGTGAATGTGAAAAGCAAACCGCATTCAAAGAATATTATTATCGTAACAAGTTGAATGCAATGAAATGAACTTGCAACTGGCGCTTCAAGGCAACTGTCATCTACCAATTTGCCAGCAAATGTTTTCGAAGTCACACACCAAACACACACACACACATATACATATGTACATACGCAATGCATATTAGCAAATTTGGTAAAACTTTATCTGCATAAGAACATGTTTTTATGAGTGATAGAGCTGGGTGGTCTAAAAATCCGGATGATTTAGATATTCGAATATCTAATAAAATTATCCGAATAGGCGCCTAACAAAATGAGTGGATATTGATTGGATATCCGGATATCAGGATAGAAAAATTAGAGGTTATTAACCGGATATGAAGAGAATATCCGGTAAAAAAAATCGAACGGCTATTAACCGAATACCCGGATTTTATCCGCATACACGAATAATCGAACAGATGTCCTAGCCCTAATGAGTGATAATTTGCAAGAGTCTGTGTGTTCATGTTTGTTAAAGGCAACTATTAGATTACCAAGTCGTGCGCTTGAATAGAGGGAGATAGAGCGCGTGAGAGCAATCAATGTGGCAGAAACTTTGAATGGCTGGCTCTATCAGAGATGGAATTACAAAATTTCAAAATGTGCCTAATGGTCTTCTAAAATAGTGCCGAAAAGAAGATAAAAGTGCCACAAATTTAAATAACTTTTAAAGCGTTAGCGGTTTAAGACCAATATATTTTTAGAAATAATATCACTGGTCTACAAGGGTTTTGCGAATAAGACGGGACCTGGTGTTTCCGAACGGATTTTTCGTGCTGAACACGAATCTGGGGTCCAAAACTTCCCATCACGTCACGTTTTCGAGAAAAAAGGGGTTGAAACCCCTAAAAACAGCGTTTTTGGACATTTTCGAAAAATTGTAGAGCTGAACCCTGACGTGCTACAAACTTTGTATATGTCAGAAATTAAAGGCTAAATCGTGCCCTTTCGAATGAGCCCTATGCCGAATTAATCGCATGCACCCTTAGATCAGGGGGTGTATTTGTGTCTAGGAGTCCAGGGAAAATTGATCGCAGAAAGAATTTCATCTTAAACGACCATATAAAATGAATGATGCTAAGGTCTTAACTACATTAAGAGTCGCTGATTACGAATCTGAAGTTAGATTTTAAAAATTCAAAATGGCGGATCCAATATGGCGGACTTAAAAATTTTTATTTAGCGAATTTCAGTATATTTTTTATATCCACCATATTCGACCCGTCATCTTAAATTTTTAAAATCTAACTGCAGATTCGTAATCAGCGACTTTTAATATAGTTAAAACCTTGGCATTATTAATTTTCTATGATCGTTTAAGATTAAATTCTTTCTGTGATCAATTTTTCCTGCACCCCTAAACACAAATACACCCCCTGCTTTAAGGGTGCACGCGATCAATTCGGCATAGGGCTCATTCGAAAGGGCACGGTTTAGCCTTTAATTTCTGATATATGCAAAATTTGTACCACGTCAGGGTTCAGCTCTATAATTTTTCGAAAATGGCCAAAAACGCTGTTTTTAGGGGTTTCAACCCCTTTTTTCTCGAAAACGTGACGTGATGGGACATTTTTGACCCCGGATTCGTGTTCAGCACGAAAAATCCGTTCAGAAACACCAGGTCCCGTCTTATTCGCAGAAAAAAAGTTGAAATTTGTAGACCAGTGTATTTTTAAAATACACTGAAGTAGTATATTAAATAATAATTAATTAAATTATTACAGTAACATAATATATATATAAATTCATAGTAAAATTACACAGCATTCCAATTATGGAGGGGAGATGCACCGAAATATAACTCCATTCATGAATATTTGCGCAAATCGGTTGACTTTGATGGTCATATCAAAATCGCTTAATTTTTCAGTAACGTACGAATATAAATTTCGAAGGCAAATACTTAGACGTTAATTCAAATTCAAATTTCCATTATTTTGTTCCCATAAGTAGTGCTATGAACCTTCCCTTATACAACAAAACATTTTTAACTTATAATATTTTTGTCGGCAAAAAGTTAAAAGCAACGTCCGAACGTAATTTCCACAACGCTAGGATTCGCCCATATGCAAAATAATGGCAGTGAAACACTTTGACCAGTTTCGCCTATTCTTTCATTGATAATTTTTTGGTTGGTTTTATATAAAAGTCTAAAAGTCGGCATGTTTTTGCAACAACCAGATTTGAGTTCAGAATTTTTAGGGAGATTCTAAGTTTTCGATGCAACTGCAAATTAGAATATTTCTATAAATTCTGAATGATAAGCTTGCTGTTGCGAAAACTTTCTTTTCTTACTGCGTATTCACAATAGAATTCAGCGTCTTGTAAATATTTCTCACGGCCATTATTTTAAATTTTTAGTGCTTTTAATTTTCACTTTTTGTAATTATTTAATCTATATTGTGATAAGTGATTTTTTGTTATATGAAGGGGTTAGAATCAAAAAGATTTAAATCGGTCTGACATTGTTTTGAGACAATTAAAGTTAAAGTTGATTACTTATTGAAAATTCGGGGTAAATTCATTTTAAATCGTTATTTCCCGGCCAATAGATGGCACTACAATGTCCGAAATGACTTGGATCTCTTTGTCACCAAATAAACACTATATTTAACTATACAAATATGGGTATAACTTATATTTTCAAAAAATGTCACTTAGACCCTTATGATTCTAAACCCTTCATATATTGGAGTTTTATGCTAAGTTTCCATATTTTATGATTGTGCCAAAATAGGATGAATTTTGCCAAAGGTGCCTGTGAGAATGAAAGCGCCAAAAATGGCAGTATTGTGCCTACTTTTCCATCACTGGACTCTATATTCACAACACCAACACATGTACAGACACATACTTATGCAGCGACATACATACACACATACCTACATACATATATGCATATTTATAAACTTTAATCTTCAAGTGTATTCATTCATCGCACAATCAACATGAATGAATGCCATTTCATTTATAGTACTTTCAATGGCAACCAATTTCTAACGCAGCCACATAAATGACGGCATGTGGTATCCGGTGAGGTCATTGAAATGTCTGCCTAAGTCTTTTGTCCCTGCTGCTGCTGCTATCACTCCTGCCTGATACTTCGCCTGGCACTGAAGTGGGCCAAAGTAACCGCAGAAAAGTTGCAAAGTTATGCCATTTAATCAACAGCCAAAGCAGCAACAGTGTGTAGTTAGTTCTAAAGATACAAATACAAGGCTGCGTTGCTGCAGACACGCCAGCGCAATTTTGTAACGCATTCCCATGCTCAGACAGTCACTCCCACACATTTAAACAAGTAAAGGACTTACATTCACAAATGAATGTGAGTTTAAATAGCTGCATTTGTGGTAATAAGGATCCTAATGTGTGGCTGAGCTCGTTACCGGCTATGTTCTCAGGCATAAGCATTGATGGTTTGCAGTTGTTGCAATGTTTGAGTAGCTGCTTTTTCGCACATTAAAATGGTGAAGTAATAAGATGTCTCACACTTGATTATAAATATGTACGTCAATACACATATGTACGTGGATGAATATTATCCCAAGGAAATCCTTATAATATTCTCAAAAGTAAAAGCAGGCTTAGCGTTGATCATAGACAAAATATCCATAGAATTATTTCTTAATGAATGGTGTAGGGCAATTCAAGGGTGAAGCAGATATGTGATATGTAAATTTTTTTAAATACTCAGTTAAATAATGCGTAAAAGGGTTCCAAAGGTTTTATGAAAATGGTCGCTCTGCATTTCCCGCATTGCATGACCGACTATATGAGTCAACAGTTCAACAGAAATTCGAGGAAACTGGCTCCTTACAAAACGTCCGTTTTCGTACAGGTCGTTAGGCCGAAAACATCTGCTGTAGAATAAAGTGTGGATTAGGCCGCGACAATCTGAATTCATCGTTGTGACCGGCAACTCTTTCTATTAATAAATGAAAATGAAATGAAAAAGAACCTTGCCTCCTAAATATGTTTTCCTTAACATATGTTTTGGTTATAGTTACATTATTTGGTTATAGTTACCAAATAATGTGTTGAGAGAAATATATTGAATATTGAATATATATATATATATGATTGAAGCTTTGGCTTCAATCCCCAGTTCCTACCGAATATTCTTTTACATGTATAATAAGCCGTGTAATAGCCTCTCCAAATTTGTCTTTCAGCTCAGCTTGGTAATTAATACGACACCCAAGTATTTAGTCTCGGAGGACAATGTGGGAGACGTTCCAATAAGGGAGGGAATCCTGAAATCCCTATGGATGTGCAATAGGACTGCCAAGAATCTTTCATATTTTGTCGCACGAGTATGCACGGAAAGGGTTCGTCACTCGTCCGCCGAGCCGGCACACGTAGAGAAGGCACTTATACCTCCGACCTTTCCCGGGCATCCGAGGGAACCGTTAGCGGCCGGCTATTCAATATACACCCGCTGACCATTCAGCCATCGGCACGGGTACCTCAACACCTTAGCTTAGAGTGTTGCTGATGTGGCTATCTCCACATACTTTCCAACCGGGAAGTTTGCTCACATACCAGTTTGGTTTGTTAGCTTCCCTCCCGATTGCAAAGAATATGAAGCTTTCCTCTTAGTTAATCACAATCTGGAAGCTCCCTTTGGGGAATTTCCATGTCGTCATTTAAGCCACTTCGCCACGGCAAGACGACCAGCATTGAAGGAGAAAATAAATGTTATGGTTTGTTGGTAAACGCTTTGCCTGGGTATATTCCCAGGACCCAATTAGTGCAGAAAGCACCATTTTGATACGCTTTCTCTCGTCAAACCATTTGGATTTTCCAATGAATCTATTTAGATTAGTAATGGTAAATTTGGAAATTTTCCCAAGATTTTGGATATAAAAACTCCCGATTGTGCTGGGCACTCGCAAAGATAGTGAAGGACCGTTTAATCATAACCTTTATTTTTTCGCTCAAAATTAATTATTATTATTGAGTTTTATTTTTTTAGTTAAGAATCATGATTATTCTAAAAACTCAAAAGCTATACCATCGTGTGATTTCCGGTGTACCTTTCCTCAGCTTTATTTTGCGGCATTTTAGGTAGTAGTTTAGGTGAAGTGTTTGTTGGTTGCCTGTGTTGCAAAACGTTTTTTTTTTTTGTTATGTTTTGTTGCAACAGCAGTGGTTGGCAATGCTGGCGCTGCAGTTGTAAAATGCGACACTTTTTATACGTAAAAATATATATAAATATTTGCATTTTTCACTACATTACGCTCGACGCACGTAAGCATAGCGCATACATATTAGCGCATGCATACATCGAAATATGTACGTGTGAAAACACACACGTCAACGCATGCATACACACATATATCTAAGTACATACATATTTACTCTTATTCGCATGCACGCTTACACAAGCAATTTACCAAATAAAAGGTGTTAATATTTTCTATGCAACACGAACACCAAATGTGCAAGCTGCGGCAAAAAGTGCACAGGCGACTTTTTTGAGGACGCGCATACAGGCTCTCGAGCTTAGCTGTACGCACAATTTTTTTTTATTTATACACACATAGAAATATATTACATGTTTGATCGCATTGACTGTATGTACATATATACATGGCCGCACATACACGTTTTCTAACACACACACACATGCTATTCAAAGTCTTTGCACTCAATTTTGTAGTGGTTGAATGCTTAATGGAAAACATTTAATACTCTTTAAATTAATTTAATTTTTTTTTGAATTGTAAATTTAGTAAATACGTTTTATTGAGTGGCCAGCAAATACCTAACTAAATTAACATTTTCAATTAAACGTATTAAAATGTGTATATACTATATATATATATATAGGTTAAAAAGTTTTATAGAAAATACGGCATTGATTATGTATGTATGTAAATACATATGTTGTTTTCCAGGAAGGAGGTAGGAAAGGTGTTTTTTTTTTAATATTTTGTACACATACTACTCCATTTGCGCAAGAGATGGACAAAATAGTTTTTACGAAATACTAACAGCCGATTTCACCAGCAATTTTTTTATGTTTCAATTTACATATAAAATTCAAAAATTTAAATTAATTTTTAAATTAAATTGCTTTCGTGAAATTGGCTCTAAAAACGGTTCTTCTGCACGTGGTCTTTCCATTTTGTTCGTTGGTACCCTTGATTTCATTGGCCAAGCCAGCCCAAACGCTGTGTTTTTAAGCGCCTAACTGAGTTCATTTCGTAAAAAAAGCTCATGTTTCGTCGTTACAGTTTCTCCGGTACCTGTCGTCTATACAAACAAGGTCATAGATTTGGCGTGAAATAGTTTCCTACAAAGGTCCCCAAAGCCTACTGATCTTTTTTCGATATCGTCTATTTCACCGCACTATATAAATCATATAAATCCTTGAATCATAACAAACTTGTAGAGCGTAATTTTTTTGTCGTCAGGAGAGGGTTCTGCTTTTAACTTGCCTACCGATCTTAAGGTACTACCTGTTGGCAAGAGTATTCTTCGCTGAATATCCGCGCTGAGATTATTGGTGGTGTTTATCGCGGAAACGAGGCGGACAGGGGCCTACACCACTTCCAAGTTATAATTGGCAAAAGTGACGTGTGGTCCAAAACTCGAAGATTTTTATGTGTTGCCAGGAGGTACCTTGTCTCGTCCTCGCTTAGCCCGTCTAGCGCTCTTTACATTATTTTTCTTAGCTGGAAAATGCTGCGCTGTACACGCCAGCGTCACAGTTCCTTTCATTTATGTAGTGCCGCTGCGATCCAAATGGGCAGATTGTCCAAATTTAGACATGGCGTCGTACAGTGTTTAGGTAACAAATTCCATTTACAATATTACATACACAACATTTTTAAATCAAAGCTCTCCAATTGACCATTAATTGATGCCAAAACTTTTAAAACTGTAACAAGTGCATGCATTCCGAGCAAAGCTCGGTCAACTTGGTCCTTGTAATAAAATAACGAATTCGATGTTGTTAACCTTTCCGTTTGACACAAATAATTTAAGATTTCATATACCTCCATCAAATTTATATAATTCAATTAAATTTGACTTTAAAAATGGGTGGCAACCCTCTTTAAAATATTTGCTAGCTAAGACTTTCTTGAAAAAATATGTATATCGTCGTTTGAATTACAAAACCGCGTATCAACAAAATGCAAAACCGCGATTTGAGGTTACATAAATTATTTTCTAGAAAGTAAAAACCCTCATATTTCAAAATGCTTTTTTTTTTTTTAGAAAGCAATCGCATTTCTGGCTAGTATATTTCAGGGCGAAGGGATAAGGATTGAGCCAAGAGCTTGTGTGAGCAAATCCAATTTAGGGCAGCAATTTTGAGTTACGCGGTTTTGCAGAATGACGATATGCANTTTTTTTTTAGAAAGCAATCGCATTTCTGGCTAGTATATTTCAGGGCGAACGGATAAGGATTGAGCCAAGAGCTTGTGTGAGCAAATCCAATTTAGGGCAGCAATTTTGAGTTACGCGGTTTTGCAGAATGACGATATGCGGTTTTGTACTTTAAACGACGAAATATTTATTTCAATTACCTTATTCCCTTAATTGAAATAAAATTGGATTTTTGAAAAAGGTGGCAACCCTCCTACATGTAGTTAAAAAATAAAGCCATTTCTGATAGCTGTCTTCATACAAATAAACCTTTATTGCATATATACGCGTCAAGCCTTTTAATTTTTCACCTCGTTTCTGAAAATCGAAAGAATGTGGCAGATCAGAAAGTGCAAAAAATAATAGGTATTTTCTCTTTCAAAGTACAAAGCCATTGAAAAAAATAGCAAAAAAATATATTTTTACATATATATTTTATTAATTTTATTAAAATTTTAAATCTTTTGAAAGTCGCATTAAAATTTGTATTATTTTTTTTTTGTTTTTTGGAATAACGTAGGTACACCCTGTGTTAATTTTATCAGTATTCCTGTAGTTCTATACAGTTTATATGGAAATAAAAAACTATATTCAAAAATTTTATTGAGCTCGAGGCCGCTTTAATGAAAATTTTTGTGGAAAAAAAAATACAATTTACATTTTGGTAGAACTTTCATTTCGCCAGCTGTGAGCGGCTCAACCGGTATACTGTCGACTTCGGGGATCTTGCTGTTTTTAAAAAACGATTTATTGCTATGCTTTACCTCATCTTGCTCGAGTGCAGGAACGCGAATAACGTCCCAGACATAAGTCTGTGTTCTTCTTCATAAAAGACGCCATCGATGTCGCCTTTGAAAAACCTTAAAAAGCGTTCTCCTGCCTTCAAAAACCCATACATTCTATATCTCTATACTATTTCAACGCCTGGTTCTTCCCTCTTCCTTGGCTAGTTATATTGGAGACCTCTTGATCCTACTGATACCAAAATATGCTACGGTGGTAGTAAAATGCGGTATGCGGATGATAGTCGACATAGAAACGAATTAGCGGTGCACTAGAAATGGGCTGCATTGGTTTAGTCACCAAGTACAAAGGAACAAGCGGTGGTGCCGGGAGGATCGGTGCATACCCTGTAGGTAGAAGGTTAAGGGGTTTTAGTTTCACTCTGAGTAAATTTTCCTCCCATCAACAGTTCTTAGAAATAAGTGGTGGATAAATAATAAATAACTATTTTCCATAGTGACAATCACCTTGCCAACAAACACACCCATAAACTGTTTACTTTGCACACAAAACTTTTTGAAATGCGCCAATTTTAAATGGCTTACTACCGTAGTGCCGTAGTCAACCCTGAGCAATGAAGCATATCAGTCAGCTAGAAAATTTTGTGCATCCGCCCTTAGAAGGCAAGGAAGTGAAGAATATCCTTCTGTCTGCTGTATATAATGACGCATCCGCGAAATTGCGCATCTATCAGCGTAGTCAAATGATAAATGCTACACGCTTCATGCCTAAGAAGCCTGTAACCAAATGTCATCAGAGCTCACGCCGCAGCTCTACGAAAGTGACCAGCCAAGCTATTTACGGCGAAGAAAATGTCCCTAACGAAAGAATACTAAACGAAATAAAACTCGATCAGGAGTTGACATTGCTTCGTAAAATTTATGCCATAGCGCTCTCTGAACTCGACTGCTCCTCAGGCAGCACTACTGTCGCTACGGTAACGCAAACGGAAACGGATGCGCCGAAGGCGAGCAGACCACATGCCCAATTATACGCTGCTATTGAAGCACAACGGCCAGACAAGAATGAGGTAGAGCAAGCGCTAAGTACGCTGGAAGCCAACAAAGCAACATTCAAAGCGTTAAAATCGCAATTGGCTGAGGAGCATAAAGCGGCGGAGAAAAAACTGGCCGAACAAGACGAGTGCATTGCTACGCTGCGTCATAATTTACGTAATGTGCGTCTACTCAACGATCTGGAGTTGCGTTTGGTACAACGTTGGGAGGAGAACCGCTACACACAAGCGAGCATTGTGGGAGCGAACGAGGAACGGACATTGCAGCAGCAAATTGCCGGATTGCGCCAACGTATGGCTGACGAGGAGCGCATCATTGCCGCAGTGGATAAGTTTAGTGTGAAACAGTTTGCTGAATTGAATGCGAGTATTGTCGCTTGGCAAACGAAGTATGCGCGTGTGTGGGAGATCAAATGCGACGAGATACAAGCAAAAGAACGTCAAATACAGCAACTACAAAAGTCGTTCGAACGCCATCGGGAGACTTATGCCGCACGTAAGCAATTTGTGTACGACTATTTGTCTGAAAAGGAAGTGGAGCGGAAGTTGTACGAGCAGCAAATCTATCGTGTGCAATGCGCTGTACGGATACAGGCGTGGTGGCGTGGTTTGATGGTGCGTCGCGGTCTGGGGCCGTTCAAGAAAAAATCGAAAAAGGGCAAGAAGGGAAAGGGCAAAACTAAGTAATGCTGTTGCTAAATGGGATATGAAAAAATCATTCAAATTTTTGAAAAAGCTATAAAAACAGTTTAATTTTTTAAGAAAACATTTTTAAATGTTGGTAATGTGTAACTACTTAAATACACTTTTGTATTCATTTTGCAATATATACATCTAAAGTACGTCTAACTTTTAATAAAATAATGAGTATAAAGCTGTAGTGCAATTTTTAAATAGCATAAATGGGATTAACCGATGTAGATTCAATTGAATAAATAGATATCCTTATAAGGGCTACCTACAGATTTGCGAGTATTAAAATATAATAATGGGGTAAAAATAATAAAGTCATTTATTTTTGAAAACAACAATGAATATAACAAAATATATATCTATTTATATAACAAAACCGTTAATGCTTTTGTGCGCGCATCACATAAAAACTACTAAACTCATTTAAACGAATTTTTTAAGGATAGTAGGAAAGTACACAGAGAAGGTTGTTCTGTATATACATACATCTTACTGCAATAGGTCAGATCTGTTGAAAATTAGAGGACATTATATCTATATTTGTCCGGCAGGCAAAAACTCGAAAGCGGCTTGAGCGGTTTGAATACTATTTTTATGATTAAATGGGCTAGAAGTAGAAAATAATATTTTCTATACCCATAGAAATTTTCTCGAAAAGTTTTGAATTTAAATACACATGTATATACACTTTCAATACGCCCACGTGTACAGACAGATATGCATGTATTACTATTTGGGTCTTTACTTTTGCCAGCTATTATTAGCACATTCAAGTATTCTCAATTTACTACTCTATATACATACATATGTACAATATACATATGTATGTAAGTATATCATGTCAAGTATCACTTTGCCAATTGGCAATTTTCTTTACAAATGTCGTTGATTGGCATGAAATTCGAGTGGAAATTATCCAGAGCCATATGAAGTTGTGCGCTGAAGGCAAAAAAAAGTGACAAATGCGGTGGAAAAAAACCGTAAGAATAAAACGAGAAATGAAACGATGAGAATTTTTATACACAGATAGAAAGAAATGTATGTATGTAGAATAAAAAAAGTAGCAAATCTTCATTTGACATATTCAACATGACTTGAATTCCAGATTCATTTAACATCGCCTTTTTTACTTATGTACATAATAGGGATATTTCGAATGTAATATTTTTCACATTCGCGAATGCGAATTTTATGAACGCGAATGCGAATGTTATTCCTACATTAAAAAAAAGCTATAATCAACTTAAGTCATCGATTTTATTACTGAAAAATTTTTATAAATTATTGAACCATTGAACGAGTGCTCAACCTATGCAGTGTTTTAATTTAGGAGTCAAAATTCAAAAGGGACATATTATATTTCAAAAAAAAGTCGTTTTGCACTGAACAATTGCTCACTTGGAGCGCTGGCGGCTGAAGCGCTCAAATATTTGCGGGCCAGATCTGTAAATTTTTCATATTTTAGTTTACTTTTCCACCAATAGAGCAGATTTTCACCGAGATGAGATGGTTTTTCTTTAAGATGGGCCTTTAATTGAGCTTTAAATTCACATTTTTTTAATATCTTCAGATTCTACACTCGAGCCTTCGCTTTCGCTAGAGGAATCTAAAATTATTTCTAGATTTATTCTTTCATAACGAATGCGAATGCAAATATTCGCAACATCCCTGGTACATACATATATGAGAAGCATTGAAACTGAACAAACAATGTCTATCTTCCGCATGTAATTGAAATTACTTTTTTATTTGTAGCATACATACATACATATGTATTTTATCTGTCTTCTTACATACTCACTGGAGATAAAAAAAAAATCGGTGTTGTGTTTCCATTGGAATTATAAAATCTATGATAGCTTAAGACGTCCACCGAAATATTTCGGAAAAATATTAAGATTTACGTGAGCTGGACCGATTTGAAAATACCTCCAAAAATGGTGGAGAGTTATAAAAAAAATGTCAAATGTATGGAAAGTTTCTCTTATCTTTGGCTTTTAGCTTTTGGTAAAAAAGCTTGTAAATAAATACAGTAATGATTTATGGCAACTTCGATTAATTCAGCTGAGTACCCCTAAGCTACCTATCTATGTATGTATACAATTATAGTGAACAACTCTGAATCGATACCAAAGACGGCAAAGTTATCAAAAAGAAAAACTCTGAAAGGGTAAAGCTGCTATTTATGTACATTTGAATAGTGTATGCAAGTTGAATGTGTATGTGTTTTGTTTGTATGTTTGTGCAGTAAGGTTTATATTACGCAGCATTTTTTCCAAAACAAATACCAATGCAAGAATTTATATGCGCAATTGAGAATCAATTGATACTTGATTTATAACCCTCGCTATCACCACTGGCAAACCTCAAACAAATACTTGTCAAAACTTTTCAAACCACACACGACATACATACATAAACATTCATACCTAGTAAATACATATGTATGTATGTATGTATGTCCCTAAGCCCACAAAGTATGTTAACTGCTTCCTTCTGCATTTTATTTTCAAAACAACCAACTTTTGTGTGATATATCTGGATTATTATGCTTCAAATTGAGTTATCAAGTTTATTTTTGTTTTTTTTTGTGTGGATGCATACATACATACATACTATGTATGTACATAAGCGCAAAGAAATTATCCTAAAAGTGTATACAGTCCCAGCTAGTTGATCAGCTAAAGGCATTTTTTTTTAGATTTGCGGAGTATTTTATTTGCTCTAGCATGACATGTTATCTATATTCATATGAAGCTATGTAGATTTGTATGTACATGCGTTTTCGTTCCTGTTTTTATGCAGCCCACTTGTTTTTACGAAATTGAATTCATACAGGCATAAAACATAATTTATGTGAAAATTGTCAAACCCATTTCATGTCAACGAAATTAATTCGAGCGAACCGGAAGTACTATAAAGCGGTATGAAAACCGAAAAATATTGAAAACTGAAATTGTGTATCTGCATATTTTAATGCAATGAAAAATCATGTAGGATATGTGGAAATCATACGCAATCAGCTTAAGATTTATGTACATACATATGTATGTGTTTATGTATGCATGCGAATGCGGTCGGAGAGTTAAAAATAAATATTACACATTTATTTATGTATTCGTATAAGAATAAACTTAAACAGCCCGGGATAGTATTGATCAAATTAATCCCCAACCCGGTCAAAGATTAAAGAATTCCAATCAGCTTCAAATTTTCAAATATTTTTCTGCTTTTAATAGACAAAATTGCTTAAAATTGATTATAATCAACCCTGTTGTTGTGGAATTCTTTTAATTTCTTCAAAGTTTTCGGGCAAAAATGCTACAAATGTAGACTACCAAAGGGAACTACCAAAGGGGTTAAAGTAGTGGCATATGCTGATGATTTAGTGATAGCAGTCACAGGCCCTTTCCATTCAACTGTAAATAAGTGAAATCTTAGAAGGGGCACTGGGTAAACTACTATCGCATACTATGCTTGTCTTCAGTAGAAACTGAGAATTAAAGCCGAAATTTGTGAAGTGGATGTACATCGCTATCATACGGCGCCCAAGTTTGGTGGCCAGCTTTTAAGGATGTATGTATAGACACATATTTAGATGTGGATTTTAACAAATTTTTGTACATACTCTATTTACATGCAGTTCAAGCCGCTGAAGTACTTAGTCTTAGGCGGGTTGGGTACTTAAAAGAATCCGCTTACGAACCTCGATGCGGGTATTAAAGCGAACATATTTAATGATCTAGTTACATCTTCTTGTTAACTTACATAAATAAATCCTTGAATAAAACATGAACATTTAATGAAGTATACGTAGTTATAAACCAAGATCGTAGCATTATTAAATAGATAAAGCAATATTCTGTAATTTTTACAAGTATTCCATTCTTTACATTTTAATTAGTTTTTACAAGAATTCAATTCTTTACACCGTGCGACAGTAAATTTTACACATTATTCGCGGAACCATGGTCCACATATAGTAAAACTGTGTTTTTAGTTTTTCTCTCTGACGTCAGGATTTTTTTTGAAGAACTTTGACTAATAGAAAATATTATTATTTCAAAACATTATTAAAAAAATTCGGTGCAATGCAGAAAAACAGTTTGACTATAAAATGAAAGAGAAATTTTGGAAGAATAAGGCCGATTAAATTTTTTGGTGCATAAGGGCGAATAGATTTAGAAAATGTCCTTTTCACTTTTTGTCATTGAATATCCTTGCAATTTTACAACAAAAATTGTTTCGAAAAAATTATATGTTAAGGACTAATATGCACTCGACCACATCCTCGAAGTTCATCCTACTAACTTTATTCGCATAAAAAAAAACAAATTAAAAGGACATTTACAAAACTTATTCGTCCTGGTGAACACCAAAATTTTAATTTTTTTTAATTCTACATAATTTTGTATTTCGTTTGGTGCCCATACTGTTTTTATACATTGGAATGCATTTTTTAAATAATTTTTGGAATTAGTCATATCTTCGAAAATACAGAGTCCTTTTAAGAAGAGAGCAAAACTATGCAGTTTTACTATAATTGGCCCACAGTTTCGTGAGTATATTGATTACCTCATGTGTTTCGAAGTTTTGTTGCTTTTTTCGCACGGTTTTATACATACATACATACAGTGTTGGACATGTCATTTTGGACCAAATTCAAAATTGTTTTCTTTGCCACTTATTTATGTTTATTTTTATATTACAACACAATTTATTCCCTAACAAATACCACATAAATCTATTTAAGCATACAATTTTGCAGAACAGTGAAAAAATAAAATAAAATTTTGATCGAAATTTCAAACTGTTTTGGGTACACTGCTTTATAGTCTATTCAGTTTTAGTGCAATAATGTGCTAGTTTCAAGTGGCTAAAAATTGCCGTGGATTTTTAAGATTTTTTTGCCGAAGGTGTGGCGGTTTTCTTCCACATAAAAATAAATTAGGGCTATTCAGCATGTTGTGGAAATCGTCTTGGATTTCCAGTTGGAATTGCATTTGCAAATTTTTTTCTTGCTACTATGGCAACCGTATGCATTTTATTGTTGTGAATTTACAAGTGCAACGAATATGCAAATTCAATATCATATGCACAAGATCCCGAATAGCCCTATTGCGTTTATTCGTTGTAAGAAAGTAAATGCGACAAGAAAATTTGAAATAAAAAATATTTTCGGAAATTTTAAAAGAGCACTTAAAAGGGGAAAACTATAAGTAAAATGGTAAATGGGGTACGAAAATCTTAGGGTCTTTAGGGATTTTCTTCAGATGACATGCAAAAATTCATGGTGCCCAAAAATGTTGGTAACTTAAGCGGGTTAGGTACTTAAGCCGGGGAGTAATTAAGCGGATTTTACTGTAGAACATTCACACACTTTTATGCATATAACACATAGAGCGCTCACTCCTCGCTTATTTAGACAGCTGCTCGCCTCATCAATGTGAGTGAGGCAATATACATCAGCCTCGCTCATTGAATACGAATGCATAAAACCCAACGGCGCTCACTCATTTTCTGAGAAAGTCAGCTCACGCTTATTTCTGCTATGAGTTCGAGCTGTGAGCGCACCAAGCACTCCTTTCCTCATTACTTGCGCGAAATTCGAGTTTTTGCCTACCGTGTTTGGTACATAAACTAACAAAACAAATTTAGATTAACTGAACAAATATTGCAAGCTTCAGTTATCATGGCAACAGCAACATTTTATAAAAAATCACCAACACTTTAGTCGGCTTCAAAGGGATTCAGAAGTGCATTTCAAGATCATTGAGTACTCGGTATTGGTTAGAGTAGAAAATTGCATGTTAGTAAAGATATTACAAATCCCAAAAGGAAAAACCGAAGGGGTGCTGTGCTTTCTATGATGACATTTTTTTCCTTAAACAAAACTTGGACCACTTATATGCATATGTACACATTTAGTAAAGAGCATGCGGAAATCTACCACACACACACACACATCTATGATTACATATATGAAATATTAACGCATACATGAAAACCTTTTAATTAATGCAAAGGAGTTGAAAGCGCTTCCGGATGATTTTCATATGAAAATTTACGGGAAGCTGCATTTGCTGCTGTTTGATGCTGATGCGCTGTTACGCAAAGTAACGCATCAAAATAAAACTTCGACTAAAAAAGCGAAATGCATATACATGCTATACATTTTTTGCATTTAGTTACATACAGCATGGCATTAGCCGTCGCACAGCGGTTGCGCCAGCTAAATGCGTGTAAATTCCTAACGAAAATATTTTAATTTGTCA
>NW_016159720.1:0-330 GCF_001687245.7 Rhagoletis zephyria
GTATGTATATCCATCTGCACTGATAACTCAAAGGTGGAACAAGGAACTCGAGATCCCTGTCTGCCCAGAAGAGATCTACGCAATAGAAAGGGCAGCTCGTCTTTTACTTAGTAATAGAGTTTCAGGTGATAAGGCGACTATATTTGTCGATAGTCAAGCAGCACTGAAGGCAATTGTATCGAAAATAGTGAAATCGGGAAATGTATGGAAATGTCAGGCCACGTTGGTTATATCAGCGTCACTCTAGGCTGTGTCCCCCGGCATATCAACAATGAAGGCTAATGATACGGCTAAGAGATGCCCATAAAAGAAGCAGTTAACTCGTACTAC
>NW_016159720.1:12097-58892 GCF_001687245.7 Rhagoletis zephyria
ATGACTTACACAATCCAGTGCCGGTATTCATTTTTTCACATATAATTTTCCTACCTTTTTTGGTTTTCACAAATCGACGAAATTTTCCGAATTCAATTCGAGTCCTTTTGTACAAGTGATTCGAAATTGTACATATTCTTAGTTTATCAGAAAGGCAAAGAAGAAATCATATGATTACTGTTCGAATCGATGTTACACAATTTTTAGAAAACGAAAAGGGGGCCGCATCCGTGATCGAATTAAACTCGATTCGAATCAAATGAAATAAAATTATAACCGCTTTCTCTCCAATAAAATTTTAATTAAAAAGGCGAGCTCGGTACCGAATGGCGTAATCACAAAAATAAAATTCGAATCGAACTTGATTCAATCACGGATGTCGTTATTAAGGCCCAGATTAAGAAGAGTTCAGCTGAATAGTTTTTCTACTCGTACTAATAAGTAGTAGCCTTGCTCTGAGATTTTGTGTTCCCTTCATACAGTGAAGCACCAGCATACTACTCATTATACTTCTTCAGACTTTGGGTGTATTCTAAAACGTCAAAACATAAAGCATCAGTCTCTTTGATTTCTAAACCGCACAGAAAATCCATGCAACTAGTTGGAACTAGCATCAAACCGTGGTTGCGTACATTTGACATTAAAATCTACGGAGTTCGAAAGTAAAAGAGACTGATGCTTTGTATTTTGATGTTTTGGAATGCAGCCTTTTATTCGCACGCAAACACCAGTCTTTGCGCCTATGCAATCTATGACGAATTGTTGGTTGGATTGCAAATGATTAATTATTAAAGAATTCTACAAAACCCCAAAATTATAATAAAATGATTAATTTGATTTCTTTGTTTTTACTTTTTATTTGTTAAATTTGTCGTTTTTATTGCATTAGCCACTTTAAATTTATATTCAACAAAGCATACATATGTATTCTTAACAAATTAACTACGGAATACTAAGCGAATTCGTATTCACAAGTATGAACAATATTATTTGAAGTGAAAAAAATTTTACAAAAATTAGCGTAAACATCTATATTTAAAAGATGCTTAAAATAAAAGCTTAAAAAATAATGCATACAGCTATACAAAATTATATTGTTATTTTGATGGTACATGTATGTACGTTAGGTGCATCACTATCTATAAAAATAAAATAAAATGGGTACTTTTTTCCATTGGAATTATAAAATTTATTATAGGTATTTTAGGTCTTTCGCCAGGATATTTCGAAAAAATATTTAGATCAACGTGAGCTGGACCATTTAGAAAATTCCTCCAAAAATTTTGTTATTTTGACCTTTTAAGGAAAACTCTTCTACCAATTTATGGTGATTTTTTGGAATATTTAAATCGTCAGTCTTTCTTTATATTTTTTCAAAATATTTTGGCGAAGTTTTAAAATATCATAAGTTTTTTGATTCCGATAGAAAAAACAGTGCCGCTTTTTTTGTATTTTCCCGAAATATTGTTTTATAGTTCCGGTGGAAAGCCCGCAGCATTTGTTGGTGAGGCACCCTAATATATGTCATACATACGTCGAACTTTTTTGTATTAATTTTTTTTTATGTATTTTAATTTGATTTATCTACTTGATATGTATGTACAATAAAACAAACATTTTTAGTATTCATTAATGTATTTTTTTAACTAATACAATAAGAATACTTTTTACCAATCACCACAATACCCCTTAAAAATGGGTAGTTAAGTATTTATGCTTATTAAAAACAAAAAAAAAATCACTTAGAACTATTGACAAGTTTTTGATGCGAATTTGGTATTAGACTTTCAACTAGTTAATAACTACAAATATTTTAAGCCAATTTTTTTATCACAATTTATCTATTTCATTTTCTTCATTCTTACGCATTCTCCTTTAAGGGCAAAACATTTAATTTATCAGCACTAATCTTTATTCAAGCGCAAAGAATTCGCGATAAAATTTGCACAGTCATGCAATTGAGGGGTTTCCCTGTTAAAGAGAAATAATATTTATGTATATATGTAGATGCCTACAACGCATTGCCTATCAAATAACATCGATGTATGATTACAACTAATCGTTTATTCAGAGCTACGCTCATAGCTGTACATAACTTAGCATTAACATTTTATATGCATAAATTTTGTTTACACGTAATAGCCACTAAACTATATTACATTCATAGTCAGCGTATTAGTTTACATATTTAAAAAGAATTTTATTGGAAAGCATATGGAAACTGGAATGTACATTTCATTGTGGTCAAAGGTATACTATTTTCAATTGCGTACATACGTACTATACTAAATACTATAAATAAGCTTACCTATACTTATTGAAAAAAATTTATAGCAACAGCTTTTTAAAAATACTTTTCCGTTTTGCTGTTGTTGACAAGCTAAGTTATCTGCTGACATTTTATTATGAAATACCAATTTTACTACCAAAAAAAAAAAAAAAATCATTGTAATTCCTGTTATGGCTTGCTGCCCACAACTAGTTTTCTAAAACCGGTTTCTAGCCCGAGAAAACACTTTTGTGCTTTGTAATGCTTACATTAAGTAGGGATTTCACAATTTTTCAAAATGGTATTCTGATTCGAACATGAGTTGACAAGTATATTTACATGCATGCACACATATTTATAACAATAAGTAGTTGTTTAATTAATTTTATGCATACATACATATGCATTTTAACGGAATATCATTAATTATAGCTAAGCAAGTCTTTGGTTTCATTTTATTTTATTATTTTATTATATACATACATATGTGTTATATCAATATTTATGCGTTTAAAGTTTTTTATTGAACTATAATAAAATATTTACGGCCTTATTCATAAAAAATAAAGTAGCTTTATAAAAGGTTTATAAATTGAAAAAATTTATGGAAACGTCAATTTATAAAGAAGCTCTTTATTTTTTATGAATAAGGCCATTAAAGTACAAAAGTTATTGTATTATGTCATATTATATTTTATTTGATTTTATTACACCTATTAAGTAATTATTCGCTTTTTTCGTAGCCTTTTTTCAAACGCCAAAAAATAATTGCCATTCATTTCAGTGCATAGATTATTATTGCTTTGTTCGCCAAAATAGGACTCTCTTATCTATAGACATATCGACATGTGTTAAACCATATTAATGTTTGCCCAAAATAAGTATTGCCAATGCAAAGACGTGCAAATTAACACGTCTACAACGCAACAGCGCCACAATACTTGAATATTTATGCAGCTATTTTTAGTAACTATTAAAAAGAAAACAAATTTAGAAGGCAGTGAGGTAAACATTGGTTCCAAAAGTGGACCAGGGCCCCAAGGAAGACTCGACAGGGTCTACGTTGGCGTGAAAAATGGGTGCTTACAAGTAGTCGACAGTAAAAAACAAGCATGTTGGTTTGGCTTTACCTATAAATGTAGACAGATAATACTCTACTAAAAAACACTAAAAAAAAAAGTTCAAAATTTTCGGTGGAAAAATAGTTGTATTGAGACTTAAAAAAAAACCATTTGAAGCTTTAAGATTCTAATTTTCAGATTTCTCGGCTAAACATTTTTAAAAGCTACGGTTCTCATGCAATTCGTACAGGTAGCGCGAACAAATAATTTTGTAAAAAAGCTAGAAAAAACTTGTTTTCGGTTAGGCTAGGATATGGATCATATAGCCTTTTTATTAACCTTTAATTAACCTCCCTTAATTAATTTTCTATTTTTGTTTAGTAATGTATTTTAAGACAGTTCGCAAAAAATCCTCCTCACTACATATCAATTCAAGAGCAATAAGTATTGATTTCTTCCTTTGTGAGCTAAAAAGGGAAACGCGGTATTCATTTAGCAGAGATGTAAAAGAATGCATTCTTTTGTGAATAATTATTAACTTGATTTATCGTAAAATGATTGATTTTTTGAATTCTTTGACTGGGACTACAAAAATGAAGTCACCATTCAGACTTCATTTTGTGACTTCGAATTCTTTTTTCATTCATTTTTTGGTTATTCATGTATTGCATTCATTGAATAAAAAGTCTCACTGAAGTCAATTGAAGTCAGTAGGATTCATATGGAGTCATTTGCNGTAGGAGTCATATGGAGTCATTTGAAGTCAATTTACCTGTGGTATACGAGACATGATCGCAAACTATTTTTACTCAAACAATACTTATTAAACTGTAAAATATATTATACAAATAATTCATTATGGATCTTGTTAGTACTCTTTGTGAAAAGTTAACATGTGTCATATATCCGAATTACAATGTTAAATCTGTTACGATTTTTTTTTCTCTCCGGATTAATACTTCCCTGTATAATACATAATGTGTTATACTTATTTATTTTTCTCTTCTAACTTTACAAAGAAAACATTTTCTAATCGAGTACTATGAGGGTTGGCGTTTATATTTTTCGCCTAATTACGTNGGATTAATACGGCCCTGTATAATACATAATGTGTTATACTTATTTATTTTTCTCTTCTAACTTTACAAAGAAAACATTTTCTAATTGAGTACTACGAGGGTTGGCGGTTATATTTTCCGCCTAATTACGAAATTACAATGCCTTAATATATTCCAATAATTGCCAAAAATTTTAAACTACGGCTCATCAAAGAGAGAAGTTCCTAGGCGTAAAATATAAAGTGCAACCCTCATAAATCACTCACAATGCGTATTGCTATGCAGTTACCGATTGCAGTTATGAATGATCATTCGGCGCTCTGCTTTATTGACTTGAACATAAATATTATTTATTATCAAACATACTTCGAGCACTACGCTCTCATGGTATAAGCCCCCGCATCCCTTCGCACTTTGCTTGTTCATAGCTACATCACTGTACAATATCTCTGGCCGTTCTACTTTCGCTTTCTAAACATTGCAGTTTGTCGCTGCAATGTTTTTATTGTTTTAGCCAATGCACCGCTAATCATCAGCTAATGGAAAAGTGCGTGCATAAAAAACGTAATTTTCGGACCGTCGCGATGCACACTCATATCTTTATCGTTGCAATTCCTCGCTACCCAACAACAACAAGCATCACTCAGCAGCCTTCGATTGGGAATCGCTCTTTCTCCGTTACATTTATTGACTTCTTTGTTAAACTATTTTAATTTTTTAGCATAAGCATTCTATTTTCACAGCAAAGCTTTAATAGCGCAAATTTTTATGCTAGGTTTTACAACAAGGAAAATTTAAATGGTTCCATTTTACTTTTCACTTTGTGCATTTCAATTTTAATTTTCTTAAGAAAATTTGTTTATATTCTGTAAAATTTTCATATAAAATTATCGACAAAAATTATGCCAGCAAAGCTTTAATATTTTTAAAAGTTTTATAATTTTCATTATATTTAAGTATAGTACAAGCTTTCACTCATTACTAAATCTATATTTCGTGATTGACTAAAGTCAAGCGCTTAGTTATTTCAACATATTTTGTAATATTTATTGCTTTTTTGTTTTTTTTTTTTTTTTAATAGCGTGTGTCTAAATTTTCCGTTAGCTAAAGCTACCTTACTAACGATATTTTTTAACTCGAAATATATCGAAATTTTCACTGAGCTGTTATAAACAACAGAGTAATGAAAGCTCCGACTCACTGAATGCTTTCACGAAAAACCATGTATTCTCAAAACTTCGGAAAACAAATCTTTGTTCACTTATTTCAAAAACTCCTTCAACCAAACTTTTTTCAAAACTTATATTAGCTGTGTTTTTTTTTNTTAATAGCGTGTGTCTAAATTTTCCGTTAGCTAAAGCTACCTTACTAACGATATTTTTTAACTCGAAATATATCGAAATTTTCACTGAGCTGTTATAAACAACAGAGCTTTCATTATTCCGACTCACTGAATGCTTTCACGAAAAACCATGTATTCTCAAAACTTCGGAAAACAAATCTTTGTTCACTTATTTCAAAAACTCCTTCAACCAAACTTTTTTCAAAACTTATATTAGCTGTGTTTTTTTTTTACACGCATATACATCTACGCTTAACGTGTAAAAAAAAAACAATCATCGAAAATTTCTATTTCAAAACAAGTAATTTTGATTTCATCGACAACTAGTTATAGGCGCACATAAAGTTTGTCGCTTAGAGCTCCATACAATTTTAAAGCGCAGATACGTATACGTGTAAAAAAAACACGCCTATTGCCTCATTAGATCACTCGTTGTATTTATTACGTTTTTAGTCAGTTGCTTTCTTCCGGGTCTTACGCTAATTTTTAGCGAAAGCCTTTTTGCGCGCTTTCACTGTCAAGCTTTCACCTTTTACTAACCCCGCATATATTTTATGACTGACTGAAATAAAGCGCTTAGTTGTTTCACCATATGTTTTAATATTTATTGCTTGTTGTTTTTTTTATATTGTTGAAAACGCTTTAGTCCAAACTTTCACTCAGTCGAAGCGTCCTGAACAGATAATTAAGTTACCACTTTCACTAGGGCTATAGGTATTTTATATGATTCGAGAAATGTTGAAACCGAGCTTGCACATGTCTGAATCAATGGACGCTTTCATAAAAACTTGCCTCCAAACATTTATTGTTTTTCTAGGCAGTTGTATTTTATCTATCTTTAACACTAATATTCTTGAGTAAGCTTTTTTGACGGCTTTTACGGGCAAACTTTCACGTATTACCACAACTATATTTTATAATAATTGACTGATATCAAATGCTTAGTTATTTCACCAACTTTTTTAATATCTATTGCTTGTTGTCTTGTTATGCTGTCGTATTGCTTTTGTGCAAACTTTCAATTATTTAGTTTATATTTCACGATTGACTGAAATCAAGTGCTAAGCAATTTCACAATATTTTGCAATACTTATTGCTTGTTGTTTTTTATATTACTGGAATGGCTTTCGGCCAAACTTTCACCTACTTTAAGTTTCCTTAACAAAATCTTAAGTGAAAACATTCACTATTTATATTTTTTAACCCGAAAATATCGAAATTTTGAAGATTACTACATATATATAAAGTTATCAGCAAAGGTTTTTCTAAAAAAAAAAAAAAATATTTATTTATTAACACCACANAATTACTACATATATATAAAGTTATCAGCAAAGGTTTCTCTAAAAAAAAATATATTTATTTATTAACACCACAAAAGTATTTTGATACGTTGGTTTAATTGCATTGTCTGCGATTTTTAATCATTTCTTTTTTCACTTTTTTCGTTATATTTTTGTTTTAGTATTTTTAAATGTTCCTCACTTATTCCCATTATCTTCGATTGAAATTTGTATTTGTATTTTATTCGCACATACATACTTATATTTTCACTTTNCGTTGGTTTAATTGCATTGTCTGCGATTTTTAATCATTTCTTATTTCACTTTTTTCGTTATATTTTTGTTTTAGTATTTTTAAATGTTCCTCACTTATTCCCATTATCTTCGATTAAAATTTGTATTTGTATTTTATTCGCACATACATACTTATATTTTCACTTTTTGTTCATAAATCAAAGAGATTTCGTCGAAAGTTTCGCATTCTAATTTAATTTTTTTTTCGCATTCGAAATTTCGTATTTATGCTTTTGCTATTCAATAATAAAAAGCTTCAATTAAGGATTCTCATCAAAATACCATTTCAAAGTGTGCTAGAAAAAATCCCAATAGCTTTCATTATTCCTGCTTAAGTGTCCTACTTAAGAAACTCATAAAACTAATTTTCTTTAATACGCTGTTCAATCACAACGCTATCTTTAACCCCGCCCAAATCGCTTTTCACACGCGCTCCATCATCGTTGTCGTTGCCTTATTAGTGCCGTTGCCCGTACTCATGCGATAATATCGCCGCAAAATCTCCGCTAATTCCGCTGTTAAACGTTCCGCGCGACTTAACCTTTTATTTTTCGCCTCGAGTTCACTGCCATAGGGCGGCTGCTCTTGCAGCGGCGCCAGCGGTGTGGTAACAATTACCGGCAATGTGGTGGTTGTAGGTGACGGTAATAGCCGATGTACTGTTGGTATTTTCGGTGCTGAACGTAGAATTTTCACTTTGCTGCGTGTGCCCGTCTGCTGCTGTTGTTGTAGTTGATGCACGTTCGCGTCCTTTTCCTGCGCCTGCTGCTCCTTAGTCAATAGGCGCGCACTAGCACTGCTAACAGCTGGCGCTGGCAGAAGAGCTGGTCGCGTTGGACGCATACGCTCGAGTGGCTCTATTTCGGCCACGGTGGCCATCGATGTGGCTGCTGAGGGTGCCTCAGACTCGGCCGCCTTGCTGCCCGACTGCTTCATGTCGGTAAGTATTTTACGTTCCCAACGCTTACACAACATGTACGCGTACATGCAGAGAAAGTAGACGAAGATGAAAGTGAATGCAGCAATGCCATAGAAGCCCAATTTCTTGCGTGTCCATTTGCCGCGACGCATCCATTTGATGTCCTCCAAATACTTGGCAATCACCGGCACAATAACAAACCAATAAATCAACACTGTGGCGACTTGTATGGCGCGACGGAGAAACATTTTGCGCAGTTCATTTATGTTGGCAATAAGTTTTGCAATTTTCGATCTTTTTGTTTGACTTTTTCCTTTTAAATCACTAACTTTTTCGCTTTTCGTAATTTCGTTAACGCGCGCGCTATTTGGCATCACTTCTAGCCGCACTGCACCAGCAAGTTGTTGTGCTATTGGCCGCGTCAGTTTACATATTAAACTGGCTAGCTGATTGCGATTTGTTGACTGAGCGGCACAACATTCGATCGTTACGAATGCGCGCACGCTCGCCACACGCCACAGCGAAATACCACCAGCGCCGATCGATCAGCTATCAACTGTCCGTCTGTTGTCATCATCAACAGCTGAGCCACCCAGTTGCTGGGGGCGATCAGTCGGTGCCGCAAGACGGTCAAACGATTGCTCCATCGATTGACACTTACACAAACGTTGCGGCCACACACACACACAACACACATAGACTCACATATAGCTGGTGGCATTTTTCGTAAGCTAATCGCTTTTGCACAACTTTGCAATTACTACATGCCACAACAACACTCGTTTAAGCTACTGCGCGCGCTTCATGCGCTTTGGTAGCTTTAGCTATGCAATGCAGTGCTAAGTATGCGTAACTGAGCCTTTAGGCTTTTAGATTTTTAAATCTATTTGCCTTCATTGTGATGTCAAATATGAGTGGATATATGTAATTATGTAAATAAAACTCCGATTGTACCACAGCCTGCATATTAAATCTCACCACCTCTCTGCCACCTCGTCGCTGTCATCAACACAAATGTCGTCATCCTCACTGTCTTCGCTATTTATTTTGCCGCTTTCGCTTGCGTCTTCTTTTGTGTCATTTCTTTTGTTTGTTTGCAAATGTTTTTCGATTTGAACTGTAAGTTAGATGGTTCATTGGCGCCTAAAGCATTTTCAATGCTGGCACGCAATCGCACAAATATGTCAACATTGAGATTAATATGGATGAGTGTTATTTGTGCATATTGTTGTTATTGTTGTGCGAGATTGCAGGAAACGCATTACAAGTGCGTAGAAAACTTGTACTTCAAATGCGGTTAAACAAATGCATAGATATCGCAAGCAACGCACAGAAGCTCAAAACAGACGCATTGGAATTTTTGTTGATTCACGAATGATGGGTTGCAGTTCAAGTTCCGTTGTAGCTTCTGGAAATAGAGGCAATAAGTAATAAAGTTGAATTGAATTTGAATTAAATTTTATGTTATTCCCATACAAATAGGGCTCGATCCTAACCGCCAAAGAGACGTAAACTTATTTTTTATTTTTTTTATTTTTTTTCGATGCAGAAATGCATCGGATGCTCTAGGAACATTTTTGCATCAAAAAGAAAATTTTGAAAAAAATATCGTTAACGTGTTTTTGGCGGTTAGGTTTCGATATAAATATTTAGCACTCATATATTTGTCAAGTGTTTGGCCACAATGCCTTTTCACGATATATCGAAGATCTGTAAGAATGACCGCCATTAGAAATTAAAGAATTTACTATGGCTCGAACAGGAGTTAAACCTAGGACTTACCGAAACTTATTAACTGGCCTCAGAAGGCTCCTGAGATGTTCCAAAGAAGTAAATTTTTCTGTATACCTGGGCCTACCTATGCGAATTCATCCAAATGTGGAGACAACTAAGCTGCCTAACTTCATGAAAGCAGGCTAGATTCGGCTGGATAGCCACTGCAGTCCTCCGCGAAGACCATTAATTAGGGTCCACAGTCATTCACTAGTTGTGATCTAACAGAGGCTCCCCGAGAAGATATTCACCTGCATTCTCGTGGATACATTGTCTTTGATGTACCTAACTGCCTCCTTAATTGCAAACGTTTCGGCCTGGAAAACGCTTGCATAGTCTGGTACGCGAAAGTATAACTTTAGGTTATATTGCTCAATGAAAGTCCCTTGAAGATCTGGACCTGGTGCGGAGTTTGTGGTGAACTCAGGTCTTCAACAGGATATATTCGGTGACCAGTGCTTTAAATTCAGGCGGTAATGCGACTAGGATGGAACCGTGCTCGAACGATCTTTCCATCCAGAGCTCCAAAGAACGCAGTCTGGTGGCACTGTTGGCAGATGAGTTTTTAATAAAAATATCTATGGATAATAAGTCAAGCGCGACGTTCAAAACATCCTTTCGCTTAGCTTTTTATCTATGTAATCCTTATTAATAGCTGGCCACCAGGCCAACGCCCCTTTAAAGAGTATGGGCCCACCTGTTGCCTAGTGTTGTCTAGGCTGCATAGAGAGCCATCGTGGCATGCCTTGCACTCTCTTCGATGTTTGACTTCCAGTTAAGTTTGAGATCCAGAAAAGCTCCAAAGTATTTCACCTTGTTTGACAGATCCTGTTCCGTTCCTCGGAATCTTGGCTTAGTAAAATTAGGTAATTTAGTTTTATTTGTGAAAAGCATAAGGTCAGTTTTCTCAGAGTTTACGCTAAAAGAACAACCTATGGCTCAGGAATATACCGTCTTCAGAGCCCTTTCCATAATTTCACTTATGACCGAAGGAAACTCAACTAATACCAGTATTACAGTAAGCCACTGCCTTGATTCTCTGGGGGTCTAGCTTTACCAGTCGTTTGTTTAAGACCATGAGCCATAATAACGGTAATAGCACTCCTCCCTGTGGGGTGCCTATCACTTCATGTTCGGTCTTGCTTCTGTTACGTAATTCGGCGTGTATTGCTCTATTTCTATCAAAGTCCGGACGCAGTGCAGAAAAAAATATACGCCTATTTTTTTATTTTAAAATCAATAAAAATACAGAGGTCACTGAAAGCACGAGAAAGTTTTCCATGTATTTTATATGGGAAAACCCCGCTTTTCGTAGAAATGATATAGAATTTTTAAAAATAAATATTTTTCAACCGGAAAACTCTTATTCTCGGCAGAAGGTTCCCAGTAATAATACCAAATTTTTTCATGGTAACTATAATTTATAGGTCCGTCAAAAACGTAATAGGGGGACCAATANTCAGAGGTCACTGAAAGCGCGAGAAAGTTTTCCATGTATTTTATATGGGAAAACCCCGCTTTTCGTAGAAATGATATAGAATTTTAAAAAATAAATATTTTTCAACCGGAAAACTCTTATTCTCGGCAGAAGGTTCCCAGTTATAATACCAAATTCTTTCGTGGTAACTATAATTTATAGGTCCGTCAAAAACGTAATAGGGGGACCAATAAAAAATCGTTAGTATTAAAAGGGGGTTAAATAAACAATTGGGTATTATTGAAAGTGTCATGAAGAGAACCAGTGTTTACCGATCGAAAAATATTGATTTTCAAGAGTTCTCTACCATTTCCACGAAAATTTTTTTTCCCCCATAGAAAATACATGGAATTTTTGAGCGCTTTGAGCGACCTCTAAATATTTTTTAATTTCAATATAAAAAAATTGGGGTATACTTTTTCGATATAGAACAATCCTAAGGGCCGATAGCATTAAAGTTCCAACTTTACTTTGTTTTTGGTCCACCCTAATATACATAGACACTAAGCCCTGCCCGGAAAGATCATGTTTATTCCGCACTGGAGGACAATTTATTTTTATTTCGAAAACGGCCTCAAAAAAGAGTCAAATAAAACCCGAACAATTCCAAAATTTACAGCAAAAAAAGACAAATTTTAAGTTCACTTAATGGTACCGTTAGTTGTCTGATCGCATAAATCCTATAGGATATACATGCTAGATCCGAGAAAATTTCGAACCGTTCCAAAAAATTACGAATAATTTCTTTGTCAGTTTTACTGTGGCGACTAATATTTATTTCAATATTGTTACAGAGCTGTGTATCACGATTTTGTTTAACAAAAACAAAACGTGTTTTTATAAATGCCTATAAAACGCAAAAATTACTGGCTAAGTTGTGCTTAAAAATAAAAGTTCCTGAAGAATCCATAAAGTTTATAATAAAAACAAAACGATTGAAAGGTTTCAAAAATAAAAAATATAAAATATTCCACAATTTAAAAAAAAATCCGAAAAACCTCTAATAAAACTGGAAAAATTCTCAAAGCGCCGCGGTAAAATAATTAAAAAATCTCCAAAAAGTATTGGCGCTGAAGGAATCCCGAAAGGTCGCAAAAAATACTACATTAATCCCGAAAAACTTTCAATCAAAAAATCTCGATAAATACGATCATTTCATTTTCTTATAAACTCCAAAAAAAAAAACACAGAAATTATCGACAACAATCTGCTGAACCATTTTAAGCAAATTTTGCATTTACTTTTTGATAAGGAAATAACAAGAAATACATAGCGAGCGTTCTTACCCAAAATACTTAAAATAGAAAAAATAAAAAATGATTTCATTTTCTGCAATGTGAGGATTTTAAAAAAAAGTATTTGGCGCCTATTCTGTATACTCTAGTTTTTGGGTGATATTCCAAATATTAAATTCTATCCAAGTTTATACAAAAAAAGCACGATGGAAAAAGCTTTTGATCGTACTCAGGCGCTGATCGAATTTCTTATTTCTATAAGCTGTTTGATCATCTTGATATAACATTTTCATTTCGTACAAACATCGGACCAAAATTAGAATACCATTTCCATCTTTACGGAATTTATAAAAACGATTGATTCGCATAATTTCCTTGCAATTTACGTTAATGAGCCAATTCAATGTGCTTTTACGATGATTTTTTTATTTATTTGGTAATTATCATGAAAAATATTCAACGAAAATTTGAATAATTACCAACAAAATGATTAGCGCGTTCCAATTGCTGTGCTTGAATAGTTATTTTGTCACTATGACTTGTAACTCCATGTACATTCTATTGTGCTTATGTACTCGTATGTACATACATATATAAAAATGTATCTGCTATAAGTGTAGTGCTAAAAATTGCATTGAATTGCTGTCGACGTGACTGCGACACCATCGGCCCAACTGCACTTTGCATACAGTTCGTAGATACATAAATCAGCTAACACACACACACTCTCCTAGGCGCGCGCACACGGCCACACACATTTGCGCTTATACTATTTAATTTTGTTTACTTATTACACGTTTGACAGACAGCTTGACTTGTAAACTTGCTGTACGGGTTAAAGCGTTTCGAGCATTTAGGCGATTAAATTTTTACATACATTCCCATTGACACGTGTTCGATTAATATGTCTACGTGCATACATATGTAGGTATTTATGTACATTTGTACATACTATTTAAATATGCGTGTTTGTATGCGCGGATTTATGTGTATGCATATTATTTACCAATAAGTTATTGTTGTTAAAATCTTTAATGCAAACAATCATTATTTTAATTAGCATTTTTTCTCTATTCATTTTGTTTTTATTTATTTTTTTCTGATTTTTTTTTTTAGTGTTTTTGTTATTGCCGTTTTTTGTTTGTGCTTTAGGTTGTTGTGATTTTTGCAATTTTGTGTAAATTATAAGTTGGCATTTTGTTAATTGAGTTGGATGCTTGCTTGAGTCATAACTGCATTTATAGCGGTTATGTGTGTATGTACAAACGTGTGTGTGTGTGTGTGTGTGTTTTTATTTTAATAATTGGACTTGCATACTTACGTTACTACAGTGCAATTTTTTACAAACACACACACACACACACACGCACACACACACATTAGGCATGTATAAATAATGCGGTTATTTTTATGACTAACTTAACCCAGTTTAGTGCTACGATGCGTTAATCAGTTGATAGTTTCGTCACTGTAGTGCTAACCTGCATGAAGATTTCAATGTTTCGCGATGATGGTAATTGAGGAAGTGATGATGAAATATTTAACCACTGTGCGAGAATGTGAGAAAGTCGCAGACTGCTCTAGTTTCATGCAGGCTGAGGTTAATGAGCGCTTTGGATCCCCTACAGCCAGAAAAAAATCAGCTAAATATAATAAGCAAATAATATAGCCATAAACAAATCATGTTTTGAGAGAAATATGTTTAGCTCATTTTTTCTGGGTGTATCCGATATTTCTGGTATGAATTTGTTGGCATAACTGTTACATTCTGAATTCAACCAGTAATATTTAGCAAACATATGTATGTACACCACGGTTTTAACAATCGAATTGAAAAAACTAATAATTTATTAGCACAGAAAAATTTATTCAGATAAAAGTGGTTACTGTGTGATTTGGTTAATGTTCCAGGTATTAGATTCTATCTAAGCTCCACACAAAAAAATTACAATGGAAACAACTTTTGAACCTATTCAAGCGCTAATCGAATTTCTTATTTTCTATGAGCTGTCCAACTGTCAGCCTAGCTGCTAGACCGTAATGGCGTTTTATTTTCTAACGAAAAATTTTGCCTTCTCAATGTCTTCTAGGTACAAATTCTAAGCAGAGGGCAATGAAACGAACATTTTTTGTAGAGAAGAGCACGGCATAAGTAAACTGCTAGACAGTACGTTAATCAAGCAGTGAGCTGCTGCAGGGAAGATGAATTCTTCGGCTGCCATGCTACTACTGCCTGCATACAACGATTACTACAATTATGATTTTTACGATTAGGGTTGCGATTGCGGTAGTGGTTAAGGTTACAAATACGATTACGATTGCGTCTATTACAATTATGACTACAATTACCTTCACGATTACAATGAAGATTGCTTCGATTATAATATCGATTAATTTTTTGATTACGATGTCGACAACGTTTACGAGTGCGATTATAATTACGTTAACTAACACAATTACGACTGCAATTGCCTTTACGATTGCAATAATGATTTCTGGGTTAACGTTATCGATAAATGTTACGATTAAGATATTGACAACGTTTACGAATACAGTTTCACTTACAACTACGATCCCGTCACGATTACGATTGCAATCACGTTTACAATTACGATTACAATAACGAATATGATTGCGATAGAGATAACTGTCGAGATAACGATATCGGTAACGGTTGCGAATGCAGTTTCGACTACGATTCCATCACGATTAAAGTTGCGATTGTGATTAATGTTTCAAATACGATTACGAATCAGATGACAAATATGATTATTGTTACAACTGCTATAACGAGTACGGAAACGATTAAAATTACAACTACAACTATGATTAAGGTTCGACTAAGATTACGAATACGAATATATGTAATAAAAATAAATGATAACAAGATACCGATAATGATAGCAAAATTTATCGATAAATATATCATTAAATAGCAAACGATATTGATACAATTATCACTATTCAAATCAACAAATATATCGCTCAATAAATGTATATATCGATAAAATATCGATAAATCTATTAAATATATGTTCGTATCAGTAACGATAGACTTATCGTCAATAAGTCCGTTAAATGCTTAGAAAATATTAATGAAAAATATAACGCCTATGACCTCGGACAAAGAGCATTCTTTTTCATTCGGACGCCAAAATTTGGTGTCCCAGTTTCAATTCGCTTCAAATTTTTTTTATGGGTTCTATGCATAAAATGAGCTAACAAGCATTTGATGATTTTTTTTTTTTTTTCGGAGATATCAAAGTTCGGATTTTTTCGTGATTTTGACTAGTTATGTACTTTTCAAATCGTTATATCTCGGGTTCTACTCATCGTAGAGACTTCACCTTAACGCTATTCTATAGCTAAAGAAACGGACTTAACATGATTGTCCTAAATCTAACTTAGCTAATAACAGTTGAACTTTTTTAACATGATTTGCATAGTGAAGACCAGTAAATTAGAAATTTAAAATTACACCATCGTACTCCTTGTTTAATTCTTTGTACAAAACATGTCTAAAAAATGGACGTTTTCAAGAACTATTTCTAAAATATACTTTTTATGACGAAATGGTTTATTTTGTGAGAGTCAATTCACAACGTATGATGGGGTTTATTTAGCAAGGCATTAAAAATCGGGTTGTTGCAAAAATTTAAATATTATTGCGGATTGCGATGGAATACCTATCCGCAATGCAAGAGGAGTCGTTCGTGAGGGTTATCGTTCGAGGTACATAATAAGACTTTACATATATATACTCCTCTCAATATGTATTGAGCATATTAGGGTGGTCTTAAAAATATCAACAGCATGAAGCACCTTTTACGAATAAAATAAAGATTTCCACAAAAGTTTCAAAATTAAAAAAAATCTAAATTTGTTAAATCGTAAAAATTCGACAGAATTTTAACTTTGCCCCGCTATGACGTAAGCGAGTTGATTCAGGTTTCAATAATATAATACACTTTTCAGACTTCAAGTCAAAGTTTAGTCATATTCTTGTGATTAAAAAAAATACACTTTGATATTTTCTTGAATGTTTTCATTTTGTACGTAGAACTCAATAAAGGGATGAAAGGCACACAATTTAGATATTGAACTTTTAAAGAACTACCCTAATTCATATCACTTCTTGCTTAATGCAAATCCCAAAAAAAAACCAACCAACCGGCACAGCTCAATCAATGTCGATATGCATTTGCTGCCATTTCCTTCAGTCCAGGAAACAGCCAGTTCGTAAATCACTCACTCAGTAAGGTAGCCAACCGTCTTCAATGGTTGTAAACATTCCATTTCTTATTTCTTTTTCAACGATGAAATCTTTAATTTCTTTTTTCTGTTTTTACCTCTTAACATTGGCTGACTGGTTAGCTGCATATTCATAACTGGTACTTTGGGTTTTAACTATAGGTATTAAAAGCGTATGGGTGTGTATGTATATAATCACAAAACTCTTTACATAATGATGATTTATCAAAAATGCCTACATGAGCTTGCGAAAAAGGAACGGTAAACAGCGTAAGAATACAAAACAATTCCAAACTGTTATAGCTTTGCCTTAAAACGGCACATACAGCATATACTTATACTTACACATGTACATATATATGTATGTATGTACGTTTGTGTGTAGCACAAGGAATCCTTTGACATTTCGTCAATGAAACTTCCGCTCATTTCATTTCATTTTGTACTGACTCATGTCCTTGGGGGCGTATGAGCAACCTGAGTGCCAAGGCGAATGCATAATTACCAGTATTGGCCGGTATAGTCGGCGTTGTCATCGTCGGTGGTCGCTGTGAAGGTCGGGGGTATGTGTGTGTGCCATAGCGGTTAGCTGGTTGGCCACAAACATACGCATACATACATATTTATGTATATATTGTCCGCCACATGACGAAACTCGTTTATATATTTCAAATAGTATAGTAAATTTGTGTGTTTGTTCACTTTCGCTGTGTTTACTCATAATGCATAATTTTCTAATTGGCAAAATTGTTAAAATTGTTGGCTTGGAAATTTGCTTCTTCTGCGCTGGCATTTTGCTGCTGCCACTCAATGGCCAACGTCGTCACCATTGCCGTCATCATCGTCACTTTTGTATTTGCATTTCATGGCCATCTACAGTCTTCGCGCCAACTACTTACAGACATACATACATACATACGTTTGTCGTCATCACTTACTCGCACTTCGTCATCATCTTAGCTTTCATCGGCAGTTTCAGTCATTATGATTATCATCTTCATTATCACCATCAATATTATCATACTTCCCGTCATCCAATCCCGCATCCAACTCTTCATCATTTTCATCGCTTTTTGCGGTTACCTCAGCTTTTGCCACCTGCCGGGTTAAGTAGCCAGTGTAGGTGTTTCTTGCGTGCCGCCGGCGTGCTGTAGCTTGCGGTTTTGCGCGTGGGTGCAGGTGGGTGTGTTTGTGGTCTCGATAATTGCAATCCATGCACCTGATTATTTGCATGCGGCCAGTTTCAACGCCACAGCATTGACACAGCTTCAAAGCATCAAGCTGTGTTCTTGTTGTTGTTGCACGAAAACTTCACCACTTTACTAATTTTTGCATTGCAAGCAATGATTAATGCGCGATTTTGTGTTGCTGACATTTGTTGGAAATTGGCTGTTGTCAGTTTTGAGATTTACATGCATATGCTGAAATCAACGTAGAAAAAACGTAGGTAATTGTATGCTGATTCATCTGAATTAAATATTTTAACCACAAATATTATAAGCTGCTTATTAGTAAGCGAATTGGTAAGCGGGGGGCTGTAGTACAACTAAAGCTCAGCTAGGTTTCTTAATCGGGCAATCACTTTCCTAGGCATTCAGGGATATAAGTAAATTATAACTCAAAAAATGGTAAATGTTTTCGCCAAATTTTAACTAAAAAATCAGCTGTTTCACTATTTAAGTTATTCAAATATCTTTCGTAGAAAGTCCTTAAATACATAAGCATACTTTTTATTTCATGTCAATGCCAAATTGTTATATTTTAGCAAATTTAAATTTTACTTTTAAAACAGGCAACCCACTTCAAAAATATTTTTTAGAAAAAAGTTTTCTTTAACTTGTTTCGTTTAACCACCGCATTGCAGCGTTTCATTTAACTTTTCATTAAATTAAACTGGAATTTATAAATTGGTGGCAAGTCTGTTCAAAAGTATTTTAGAAATAAAGCTTAATTAAACTTTCCTGTACAAAAGTGTTTTAGCAACAAAAGCTCACTTAAAACTCTCTCGTTTGGCACCCATGTTGAAATATTTTATTTAAATTTTTCAATTGAATTGATTTTGTATTACTTATTTACACGTAAAAATAATGTAATGTCGAAATAAATGTTTTTAGACCGCTTCCGATTGATATCCATAAATAGTAAAATATTTAAGTCAACAGTTGGCAACCCTCTTCAAAAACGTTTGCCAAACAAAAGTTTCTTAATCTTCTCTTGCTTGGTAACCATATTGCAATATTTCATTTAATTTGTTTATTATATTGATTTGGCAATCTTCGTCAAAAATAATTTTGAAATAAAGTTTTAATAAGTTATTTCGTTGAGGCTGTTAATTCAACTAATTTTGAATTTCTAAATAGGTGGCAATGCTCTTATAAAATATTAATAAATAAGTTCAACCTTCTTAAACTGCATTCAATTGGCCCCACATACATACATATCTTAAAAAGATACAATAAACTCATTAATTTTAAATATTTTGCAGCTGGCAAACCTTTACAAAGAGTTTGCGAAATTAATCCTTTGTTTGACAGACACATTAAAAAACGTATGTGTTTGCGTTTACTTATTTATCAAATTTTTACACTGCTTTTGAATTTCGAAAAATTTGGTCTGACAAATATCTAAATAAAGCTTCTTTACCTCTCTGCTTTGATACTTATCTACAAATATTTTAAATAACGTGTTAATTAGATTAATTTTTGATTTCTAAATAGGTGGCAACCCTTCTCAATTCAAAAGAGGTTTGTGGAATCATAGATACTNACCTCTCTGCTTTGATACTTATCTACAAATATTTTAAATAACGTGTTAATTAGATTAATTTTTGATTTCTAAACAGGTGGCAACCCTTCTCAATTCAAAAGAGGTTTGTGGAATCATAGATACTTTCATTAAATCGTTTTTAACTTTTTAATAGGTGGCAACCCTTTGGAAAGAAATCGTTTTAGAATCTCTTGCGTTTGATTCCTATGTTATTGTAATATTTAATTTAACTTTAAGTGAACTGATTTTGAAAGGTGGCAACCCTCTTAATAATATATAACAGACCTTAGTGTAAATTACATTGGATTACGCCCGGCCGTTTCAGAATGAATGAGCAACTAACATACTTACACACTCATTCACTCACTGACAAACTTTCACATTTACGCAGAAAGAAGTTCTGACGCTGCATATTTAGTACAAGGGCTNATTAACTGATTTTGGAAGGTGGCAACCCTCTTAATAATATATAACAGACCTTAGTGTAAATTACATTGGATTACGCCCGGCCGTTTCAGAATGAATGAGCAACTATCGTACTTACACACTCATTCACTCACTGACAAACTTGCACATTTACGCAGAAAGAAGTTCTGACGCTGCATATTTAGTACAAGGGCTTTGCAAGACTTGGAGAATTCCGTTACCGCTACATAAAATATAACTTTAAATAAACGTAGGTGGCAAGGCTAATTAAATTACTACCCTACTAGCTTGCAACTTGAATGCTTTTAAAAGATGCCTTCCCTTTTATTTTATTTACTTACGTAATTTTAATAGTTCGTCGTTTAAAGTACAAAACCGCGTATCGTCATTCTGCAAACCCGCGTAACTGACATTGACTGCCAAAAATTGGATTTGCTCACACAAGCTCTTGGCTCAATCCTTATCCATTCGTCCTGAAATGTACTAGCCAGAAAGAAAGGAACCATTTTGAAATATGAGTATTTTTTCGCTCTAGAAAATAATTTCTACAACTTCACATACACGGTTTTGCATTTTGATGATACGCGGTTTTGCATTTTGTTGATACGCGGTTTNTTTCATTAAATCGTTTTTAACTTTTTAATAGGTGGCAACCCTTTGGAAAGAAATCGTTTTAGAATCTCTTGCGTTTGATTCCTATGTTATTGTAATATTTAATTTAACTTTAAATTAACTGATTTTGAAAGGTGGCAACCCTCTTAATAATATATAACAGACCTTAGTGTAAATTACATTGGATTACGCCCGGCCGTTTCAGAATGAATGAGCAACTAACATACTTACACACTCATTCACTCACTGACAAACTTGCACATTTACGCAGAAAGAAGTTCTGACGCTGCATATTTAGTACAAGGGCTTTGCAAGACTTGGAGAATTCCGTTACCGCTACATAAAATATAACTTTAAATAAACGTAGGTGGCAAGGCTAATTAAATTACTACCCTACTAGCTTGCAACTTGAATGCTTTTAAAAGATGCCTTCCCTTTTATTTTATTTACTTACGTAATTTTAATAGTTCGTCGTTTAAAGTACAAAACCGCGTATCGTCATTCTGCAAACCCACGTAACTGACATTGACTGCCAAAAATTGGATTTGCTCACACAAGCTCTTGGCTCAATCCTTATCCATTCGTCCTGAAATATGAGTATTTTTTCGCTCTAGAAAATAATTTCTACAACTTCACATACACGGTTTTGCATTTTGATGATACGCGGTTTTGCATTTTGTTGATACGCGGTTTTGCACTTTAAACGACGAGTTGTTAATCTTATACAAAAAAAAATTTAAATTAGAAAGTTTTGTAGTTAGATTATTTTTTTTGAGTGCATCCAACCTAGCACCGCACCGTAGAAACGAGAAGAAATATAAATAGTTCCCAATTTTCGCTGATAGAACTGGTGCAGAGGTTTAGAAGTAAGTCCCCAATTTAATTAATTATCTATCCAAAATTAAGCTCAAATATTATACATGTTCGGGCTTTGTAAGATTAGACCATTTAAAATGATATTTACGGTAAATAGTACCAGTTCGTATTTTGTAGAATTTACTCTAAACCCACGATTGCTACAGCAGCGCGAAAGTTTCTTGTGTACTCCCCGTACAAAATTCTTCAGCGAATTNGAATTAAGCTCAAATATTATACATGTTCGGGCTTTGTAAGATTAGACCATTTAAAATGATATTTACGGTAAATAGTACCAGTTTGTATACTGTAGAATTTACTCTAAACCCACGATTGCTACAGCAGCGCGAAAGTTTCTTGTGTACTCCCCGTACAAAATTCTTCAGCGAATTTTTTACCATCGCTGTCTTAACATCAGCTGTCATTTGCTAGTTTGACAACTCAGTTCTCATTTAACCGCGCCATCTACATTAGGTACAGATCGGTCTGATTAGCTTGATGCCATTATGAAAGTGATATGTGAAGACAGCAAGCAGCCCCCATGAGAAAACGGGAACAAAGTTAAAACAGAAATCAGGCAGATGTTAAGACACATTTAGTAGAAAATGGAGACGTGGGTTATTGGCAATTCCATTGGCGTAGGCTACCACTCTGCTGCCGCTTTTTTCTATCTCTTTTAGGAAACTCTCAACAGCGATAATTCCATAGTAATTGAGGTGTGAGACATCTTCATCTGGACTTATACAGTTGAAAGCAACTTCTACGACCAAATAGAAAGATAAAGAATACACTTTGTGATGCAAACATTTTTCGATGATAAAGTTAAGGCAGTTTCTTCGTTATATGCATGTTGGAGAGCCGAGTATTTCGGGCCTACTACATCCTTGATATGGGTATATAATATGAGATCTGTAAGAAGGATAATATGCTTATTGATCTCAACTCAAGGTGTTTGGTGGCGAATATTTATCCGCTTTGTGGATACAACTTTTACCTGCGTCCATAATTGTGGTATATAGCCGAGATACATTATTTTCTGAGCGTTGATAGGAAGGTTACCATCGAGCTCAGGTGACGTGTGGCGCAAGGCTGCAAATAGCTTTCTTAATGCTGCGATCACAAATATGCAGTGCTAGGAGGGAATTTCCCGTGCCGAGAAATAATCTGTATATTACTCACTTCAGGAGTTCAAGCATTTCGAAGTAACTGCTGGCCCAATAGCCGTCCCTTTCAAGCAGGTAGCTAGGCAAGCTAAGCTTTTTGAAACGATTTCGGGTAATTAGAAAGGAATGCCAAAATTATTCTAATCCTAACAAAAAATACCCAAGCATTATTGAATGACTTCGGAAGTATATTTTGGACTTTATAAGCAATACATTTTTCATCAAAAAAAAAAAAACATATTTTCCATATAAGTCACACACAAATTCCTCAGAACTTCTCACTCTTAAACTACTCAGGCCAGCCAGGCGCATCTTTAACTCTGCACTTTGACTTCTAAGTAATTTTACTAAGTAACAAACTGCGCTCTTATGCCAAACTTGCTGTACACATNGAGTATATTTTGGACTTTATAAGCAATACATTTTTCATAAAAAACAAAAAAAACATATTTTCCATATAAGTCACACACAAATTCCTCAGAACTTCTCACTCTTAAACTACTCAGGCCAGGCCAGGCGCATCTTTAACTCTGCACTTTGACTTCTAAGTAATTTTACTAAGTAACAAACTGCGCTCTTATGCCAAACTTGCTGTACACATTCCTTGTGCAAGCATTCAATATTTAACTTTAGCATTCAAGCGAGAAAAAGGATAGCATATTTGTGCCGAGAAAACCCAAAGCGACTAAAAACTTTAACAATTTAAATATTCTAAGCACTTTTGGCATGGACCAGCAAAGTTGAGAAAAGCTAACACGACAACACAAAAAGCAAAAAATGCAATGCAATGAAGTCTTCTAGAAAATATGTAGTGGGTACATAAAGGTATGTAATAAACAACCTGCAGGCAGGCAAGCTGTGTACATATATGCGGCGAGAGTATTATGTATGGGATGCAAGGACCCAGGCAGCTAGGAAGCGAATTTTCTTACAGGCAAATGTAAATCTACATATGCGAGGCACACAAATGCTCAGGAGCATTCAAACGAACTTTTTTATTTCGATAAAATGGTCAAAAGTAGCAAAAAATGCATATACGTATATAAACTTTGAAGAATACTTTCGTTCCAACTTATTTACATACATACATACATAAGTATGAAAAGACAATTTTCATTCACCTGNAAAGGATAGCATACTTGTGCCGAGAAAACCCAAAGCGACTAAAAACTTTACCAATTTAAATATTCTAAGCACTTTTGGCATGGACCAGCAAAGTTGAGAAAAGCTAACACGACAACACAAAAAGCAAAAATGCAATGCAATGAAGTCTTCTAGAAAATATGTAGTGGGTACATAGAGGTATGTAATAAACAACCTGCAGGCAGGCAAGCTGTGTACATATATGCGGCGAGAGTATTATGTATGGGATGCAAGGACCCAGGCAGCTAGGAAGCGAATTTTCTTACAGGCAAATGTAAATCTACATATGCGAGGCACACAAATGCTCAGGAGCATTCAAACGAACTTTTTTATTTCGATAAAATGGTCAAAAGTAGCAAAAAATGCATATACGTATATAAACTTTGAAGAATACTTTCGTTCCAACTTATTTACATACATACATACATAAGTATGAAAAGACAATTTTCATTCACCTGTAACTCTTTCCTTCTTCTGCTTTCTACCCTATCTTGCTCTCTTCTGCTCTTCGTTCTGTTGACCCACTTAAATACTAAACAAAAATTGTAACAAGAAAATACTTAATTGAAAAAAGACTTTATAAAAATTGCAAAAGAACTAAATATTTATTAATGCAAAGTCCGAGAAGATAATAGAAAATACAAAGTAAGCTCTTGGCTGAAAGTTTATTATGGTTTTAGACAACTGAAAAGCTTATTCTGAGCACAATGACATAAATTCAAGTTGTTTTTGGGTTTTGCTATTGTTGATGTTGCAAATGTTGCAGATGTGGCAACGCAACTCTTGACTAAGTTTACTAAGGAAAAATGATTACAAGACGTGACTTAAAAGCACAAAACTGTATGCATACATATGTATGTACATACAAATGTGTTAATATGTGTTTGTACAACAGACTAATTTAAAAAATAGTCATGAATGGAAAAGTTATGGCTTAATTTAAGCTCGGAACACACAAAATTGTCTAATACTTAGAATATCGAATAACTACAGATAGTATCTAAAAGTCCAGAAATATTACAAAAATGAAAAAATACTTTTGTGAAAAAATTTCAAGAAATCCCGAAAGGTCCAGAAAATGCTGATATAATTCCAAAAGTGTCTAAAAAGTCCAAATCATCCCAAAACAAACTCAAGTTGTCCCAAAAAAATCCTGAAAATCACATAATATCCCAAGAAATCCGAAAGGCTCAGAAGAAGTTCCGAAAAAAACTCAAAATATCCTGCAAATTTTCGAGAAAAATTCCGAAAAAATCCAAAACACCTTAAAAAAAAGTAGCAGCATCCCGGAAAATGCTTGAGAAATGTCTCTAAGGTAGTTTTTAGTAAATCAAAAAAAAAAAATCTGAAAATACATACATACATGAAAATTTCAAAACAAAAACGAAAAATTCTAAATGATGCAATAAACATCGGGAGAACCGAAAGGCTCACTAAAAGTCCTAAAATGTACCTAAAAACTCAAAATATTTTCAAACTTCCCAAAAAAAGTTCACAAAAAAATGTCAAAGAAATTCGAAAATATCCGAAAAACTCTAAAAAAAGTTGCAACAACATTGCGAAAAATGTTTGCAATTTCCCGAAAAGTTTTCAAAACTATATATACAGAATATATTTGAATAAATCAAAAAAAGGTAAACACACAAGAAAAGTTCAAAACAAAAAAAAACCTCCCTAAAGGCCCCTAAAAATCAGTAAAATCAATAAAACTCCAAAGAAACCCTCTAAAAGTCGTAGAGGTAGGTAAATAAAAACTGAAAATATTTTCAACTTTCCCAAAAAAAAATCAAAAAAAAAAAAATCCAAAATATCAGAAACTCTGAAAAAGTTGCAAAAACATCTCGGAAAATAGTCGAAATTTTCCGAGAAGTTTCTAAAACAAAATTCTGAATATACTGGAATGAATCAAAAAAATCCTGAAAATAAACGAAGAGTCCAAAACCAAAATGGAAAATTCTAAAAGGTCTAACAAACATCCTAACGTACCCTAAAAATTGGTAAAGCTCCCGAGAGACTACAAAAATCCTAAACGGTACCTGAAAACTAGTAATTTTACAAACGCAACTAAAAAAAATCGTAAGTATTCGAAAAATATCGAAAAAAACCTGAGTGCTCCGAAGAGGTACTAACATATCTGCGAAAAAACTCGAAATGTCCCGAAGAAATTCTAACAAAACTCAAAACCCTCCAAAAAGATATTGAAACTCTTGAGTAAACAAAGAAAACTTATAAAAGAACATAAAGGCTTCAAAAATTTCGAAAAACTCCGAATAAACTCAAAAACTTAACTATGTAAAAGGCTCTTGAATAAAAAAAGATCCGAAGTATTCATAAAAATACAGAAAAAACCTGACTACTCAGGAAGGACCTGGATATCAAAAAAAAAATCGAAATGTACCGGAGAAACTCTAACAAAACGCAAAACATCCCGAATGATTTAAAAAAATATTTAAAGTTTAAGTAAAGTTAAAACCCATAAAAGAACTCGAAATATCTCAAAAAATTTCATAACCCGAAAAAAAAACAAAAAACCCCAAAAGAAATAACTCGCAAAAATTTACAGAAGTTTCCAAGAACATCTTTAAAGTCCTGAAAAGTTCTGAATACATCAAGAAAGGTCTCTAAAAGACTCGAATTTCAAATAAGCCGAAGTAAACTACAAATATGCCAAAAAATTCCTAAAAATGTGAAAGTGCCCTGAAAAATCATAAGTTTTTATAAAGTTCTTGAATTAATAATAAAACCTCAAAAGTTGCCAAACTATGCCTAAAAAACCAAAAGCCCATCAAGAAAAACAACTTAAAAAGAACATGGAGAATACCTAAAATATCTCAAAATGCCTAACAGCCCCGAAAACATGCAAAGACATTCTAATTAATGAAACAAAATTAAAAGCCTCCATTAATTCCGATTATATAATTCCCAAGCAAAGCACCATAGTGCCGAAAATAGTGAAAAGTGCTTAATAAATCAAAAAAGAATCAACAAAAATTCTAAAGAAATTCCAAATAGACTCGAAAAGCCAGAAAAATTACCACAACAAATTCCGAAAAACATCCGTTGCAAGTCTCGAATAATATATCATATTTTGCCTTTTATTTTTGCCCTACTAAAATGGTGTTTCTAGTTTGGAAAATTAAAGTCAAAAATGTCTTCAGCCATGCGGAAATCATGTCCTTGGTGTTTTCGGAAAAGCGGTGTGTATTTTTTTTTTTGACATTTAGGTATATCCATGCATAGGTACATATGTATGTATGCCTTCTTGATGCCCAATTCTAAAAATAGTTTTTATTTGTAGTCCTTGCCTTAAGTTTCTTCAGATGATTAAAAGTTTAAGCAAGTCTTTATCTTTCCTTTAAGCAGAAATTTAAAATACCTCTACTACTTAAAAACTCTTGTGCAAATTTTATGCGCTACTTAAGCATCGCAAGCTGAAAGGTCACCTGCACTAAAGCGTATAAGTACCTATCCTCGCTCCCCATGCCTCTGTCATGCTCTTAAACTAAACCCTTACTTTTGCTATGTCGTTTATGTACGTAACGTTTGTTACGGCACTTAAACGTTGAAGAATATTTGGTTTTTATGACAAATATTTCGGCACCTTTACCTTTTAAGTACATAAAGGGTGATCCATATGGTGGTTTTGTTTAGTGGTAAACATCTTAGTTCTCGGTATGGGTAACATTTTCGCTAACCCAGTAGAAAATTTGTAACTGCTTCTTGCGTGTGCGAAATGAACATTTCTGGACTTGTTTAGGGCTATTTCAGGACCATTTCGCGACTAGCTCTCGTCTTTTTTACGACTATTTCCGGACAAGTTCAGACTTATTTCGGGAATATTTTAGGACAATTTTGGGACAAGTTTGGGATCATTTTGGGACTAGTTTTAAATCATTTAATGGAATTAGCAGGGAGCCATTTCGGTACCGTTTCAAGATTTTTTTCAGAACCACTTCAAGACTACTTCAGGACAATTTGGGAATAGTTCGGGCTAGTTTCGGGGATGGTTGGAAACAAGTCGCGCAGTTTTCATTAAAAATGCTGCTGAAAACGCCATTTCGCTCAACGGTGAGCGCTGAGCAATATAAATAACGAGCAAGCCGTTGGTAAGATGGAGCCAGAAACCGTCACCAAGGTCTTGGAAAACGAAGTTAACCAGGAAGTCAGCTGAGGCAGCCCCATGAATGAAATCGGGTTCCATAAATAATGGGAATATTTGCTCTTTCCAATAAACCAATAATATACGGAAAAATTTGATTTTCGTTTATTTTGATTTTTAAAATAAACTACTATATGGGCCACCCTGTACATATGTGCATACTCGTATGAGTCATATCATAGGTTGTAGGAAGTGTCATAGATGTTTAGCAGCTACGAAAATGTATATATGCACGGTCTGGTTATAGAGTTAAGGAAATTAACATTAACCGTTATGTTACCGGTCTGTGGAAAGTTGTTGAACTTTATTTAAAAACTGCTCCTTTTTATGATTATCGAAAAGCTGCCATCTCTTCTAGAACAAAGGGAAGAAGCATTTTAGCAATAAGTGTTTGGGTATTTGACTGGCCAGTTGAAAGAATACATTCTTCTTGCCTCTTCAAGTTGCTTAATTAAAAATTTATTAAAATGTTAGCCACTCGAGAGAAATTTTAATGGCCAATGCATGAAGAGAAGAATGTTGTCTAATAAACTTGAAGATCTGGTTACTTAAAAATGAGTTTTGCATGTAAATTAATGAGCTTCCTCATGTAACTTAAGGCATACCTCTACAGAGCTAGAACCTATAGCACGCGATTCAAGCCTGTTCAGAACTATTTCTGGATAACTTCGGGACTCATTCTGGATCATTTCGGTACCTGTTCAGGACCATTTCGGGCCTAGTTCAGGACTATTTCAAAAACATTTCGGGACTAGTTTAACACAATTTTAGGACCATTTTGGGAAAAATAAGAGACCTTTTGGGGCCATTTCAAGACTTGTTAGAGATTATTTCTGCACGATTTCACGACCTTTTCGACCGTTCGCCCTCAACGAGAACCATCGACGTGCCTGTTGTGCAAAATGGATTGGCTTTTCTGATACTTTATTTAGTTTATATTAGTGATCAAGAAGCTACAGTTGCTTCTTTACGGTTTTGACTTATGTGTCTTGATTGAAATTCAAGACAATAAATGCTACTTTAGAACAATCAAAATAACACTAAAGAAATGACTAGCGGTTAGAGAAGTCCTTTAGAGACCCTGGCATCAGACCCCATACTTTAATCGAATAAAAGTATGGACATTTGCATTTCTGCGATTCTGCGTGAATTTGTTCAATTGCTACATGGTCCAAAGACTCCATTTTACATGAGGTTCCATAAAAAGTGACACAAAATGGAACCCTGTGGTACGCCCGCTGTTACGCAGCGCTTTTCACTGCTAAATTCAGTGTCATCCAGGAATTCTGATAGAGAAAAGTTTAGAATAATATTCGCGACGTAGTGGGGGATAGGGATCTTTGGAGCCACTGTCGAAAAATTCAACCTCCACGACGAAATGAGCATGATAACGGACCGAAATGTGGTAGTATGCAGTACTAGGTCACTGCATGAAAAGATCAATCAAGCTACTTATTTCCAGAAAAATAGCCAGAATGAGCAACCAGACATGTGTCATTGATAACCTACATGACAATGCTAGGCCGCATGTCTCACAAAATGGTCAAAACTTATCTCGATAGTACCGGCTGGGAACTCCTAAACCACCAGACTTATAGCCCCGATCTTGCACCATCAGCCTTATGGGAATACGCTTCTCTTGACTTGAAGGTATCAAAATTGGCTTGATACTTTTTGGTATCCAAAGATGAGCGGAATCCATACATTGCTAAAAAAAAGTGTAAATACTTTCAATAAAACACATTGCAGGAATTTTCACAATAAAGTTCGAAAATCGAGAAAAAATCCAGTAAAACGTATTTTGCGTACCTACTTGCGGATTTTCCTTGATTGCAAGTTGAAGCTTTATTGGGTATAAGAAACGCACCGGGAGCTTTTGTTTCAACAAATTCCTGACCTATAAGTATGTTGGGGGTTTAACTAAAACTAATTATCCCCCATTTGCATCCATTCTTACCTACTGTTACAGCTCCATTTGTATATCTACTTTCAGTACCTATGTATGTACGTAATATAACCAATCTCTTGCAAATATGCGCTTAATAAATATTTTTACTCTCAAGCCACATTAATTATTCTTTTATATATCAGATTACATTACAAATTGCTACCTATCAGTCGCACATGCCCACAAAATCACTTAAATAAGCAATTATCTTTTGATTATTCCCAAGTGCAATGGAATATCAACCTATAATAGTTCTAGTTTCTACATCTACATATGCATATGTATTGCTGTTGTCGTTTATTGGAATAGCACCAATCACCAGCAGCTATCAGCAATCAACGACAGAAGTCACTGCAAAGTTCCGAGTATTATTGTATGTAGGTAGTACTCGTACGAGTGTAGCAATGACATAGCAAGATTGTGTAATCAGTGTTGTCGTTGTGCGACTAAACGGGCAATTTGACCCTTTTGAGCAACAATACCCTTTGACCGACTTTTTGAAAATTTTGATTTTTTTACTTTTCCTTTTGCGACCTTTGCCCTTTTCAGAAATTTTGTTTTAGGAAATTTTAACAGAACATGCGATTAAAAAATATTTCCTCCTGTAAAGGAATGCAACTCTTCTCCTTGCAGCAACTCAATTTCAATGTTCTGTTTAAAGCTTGTCTCGTTATTTTCTTTTTCAATTCAACAGACGGAACGTTCTACCAGCGAAAAAACTTTATAATACAGGTGAATTTCATTTTGACTTGGGATCGCAGAGTTATTTTTTTACTAGTTACCCTTTTTGCGACTTTCTGAAAATTTCAACGGCAACACTGTGTGTAATAACTGTGCTTGATTTAGAAGATGCACGAGCCAACGGCATACATAGCTAGAATAAGGGAGAAAATCCGGTTTAGCCGCTGATGCAACCGCAATAAAATGAAGAACAATTGAAAAGCAGTTGAAGAGTAGAGAAACAGTTATTGTATATGTATTATGGATGTGTGCATTTATGTTTGTTTGCATTGCAAATATAGGATTGGTGGTGGCTGTCATCAATATTTTTGCTACAAACTCATTGCTGTTCGCCTCTAACTGAGCACTCTTTATACTGCTTTTTGCAATTTTTTTAATGCGGATATCAGCAGTATTTGAAAAATAAAAAATAAAATCTAAATTTAAATAGAATAATTTGCAAATTTATGTTGGCTATTTCTCCATTAGGGAGTCAATTACGATTTTGTATTTGATTGTGTCTTGGTTCGAACTATGTCCCTAACTCCACGTCTCCACCTTCTACAGATTCTGTTAAAAAAGCTGTGCTAAGACAGGAATGTCAGGTGGAGACGGCAAATTCCCCCTAACACATTTAGTAGAAAATGGAGACGTGGAGTAATCATCACCGGAGAATCACCAGCGAATATATAATTGCGATAGCTACTGATAATGTTTTTTTTTTGTATTGATTTTGTTGTTTATTGAATCGGCTTAAATTTAAAGCCTAGCAAAAAGTAACCTATACATAAATATAATACGCGAAGAGATTTTTTGTCCACGTCAGGTGAGATCTCAAATTGAAGCTCTAGGTCTGTAGATGTGCAAACTGGTTTTAGTTTTTCGAAAATAGTTGCCATCTGTTAAACAATTAAACTCAAATTATTTAATAATCAATGCCATCATGTTCGCACCGTTCGTTCGATCTTCCGAAATGAGGTATCAAATTATAAAGCTTGGACTGTAGATGTGCAATAAGGTTTTACTTTTTTGAAAAGAGTTGCCACCTTTCAAAACAATATGTTCAAATTATTAAAAAAAAAAATCAATTATTGCACAATGGTTATCAATCGAAATGGTTTTGAAAAGCTTTGTTTCCTAGCTGAACTATAGGAGGATTGCCACCTGTTTAAAAATTCATATTATGTATTAGGAAGAGAAATATGTATCACCATATGGGGCCAAACGAAAAGGGTTTCAGAAAGCAATACTTTGAAGATATTTTTAAGGGGGTTACCACCAGCTCGAAAAGTCCCATTTAATTTACTTACACACAAGTTATATGAAATATGAAAATATGGATGTTAAACGAAGAAGTGTTNATTGGAATTTAATGTTGATAATTCTCCGGAGCCTTCTTTTTTCAACTAATTTTTACTAAAAACAAAAGAAAAATATTTATTTTGGTTAACATTTTTTATAACATTTACACATTTTTTTGTGTAATTTTTTCGTTTTGGAAGAACCAAACAATTGTTTTCAACCAGTTTTTTTTATGTAACATTTGTCAACTGGAAACGGAGAATACATTTTAATCAAAATTGCTACTTTTTCTGCGTGTTTCACAAAAAAATTTTATATAATCAAATAAATATTCACACATCGGGCTCAACTGGTCTCTTGCAAATATTATAATCTTTCATTAAAAAATAAAAATTAATCAAATTAAATGCCAGTTTGTGCAGCAGGGGTTTATTGTTCTTTTTTTCAGTGTAATTGGAAACTTAGCGCGCAACATGATCCTGCTTTACAGATTGTACAAAGTTTATCGATTAAATAGAAAGATAGATTAAGTGGCGGCGAAACAAACTGGCGGAGGTTTTCATTATATTTTGTAAGGGAGATTTTTAGTTTCCATATTCTGTGTTTAAAAATTTATCTATGAAAAATGCAGAGCTGATTTAAAGGACAATTTAAGAAATAAAGGACAAAAGGCGTCCTTTATTTTGAAAAAAATTATAACGGACAGGGGGTTAAAATAAAGGACTGTCCTTTAAAATAAACGACGGATGGTCACCGTAACTATGTGAGACTGCTCTCCACTCAGAAACGGCTGCACGGTTTTAGATGAAGTATGGCACTCGGATCTCTTATAACTCTGACTTACATTTGGAATATTTTTCAAGTTTTCACAAGTACAGTAAGACATGGAGTCTTTTAATTGTGCATAGTATTTCAAAAATTTTTTAAAAGGGTTTATTTTAAATATATACTTAAGCAACAATTATTCACGACATTGCAACAAAGGTTAGAGGTAGGCTGGGGAAGAGTAATAGAAGAGTGGAGTATTTATTGAGGCGAGGCAATATAGGTTACTAGATAAAAAGATATGTAACTGCATCTATAGCATTGACACATTAAGTTAAACTTTTGGCAAATAAAATTACTTTTTTGGCAAATAAAATTAGTTGTTTGGCAAATAAATTTAGTCTTTTGACAAATAAAATTAATCTTTTGGCAAATAAAATTAATCTTTTGGCAAATAAATTTAATGTTTTGGCAAATAAAATTAAACTCTACTATAGTACTAAACAGTGTTTGAAAAAGTAAAAAAACACTAAAAAACTGCTGTTGCTGTGTTAGGAAAGCATTTTTTTTTTTACTTTTGACGCTTAGCTTTACTGCGCCAATGGCGCAGAGATAACCTCCAGGATAGCTGAGAAGTGTTTTTTGGTTTTTCTGTTCTATTGATTTGACTGCTCACTTTCAAACAGTCCAGTCACGACATGGTCTCAAATATTCGTCAAACTTTCTGGCGCATTTTATTTCAACCAAACCACGCATTATGGGCAAATGGGATAAAAAGACATCTAAAATGCTACAAATCTTGAACTCCCTTAATATATTTTCCAACGCAGGTGCAAAAAAAATTTATTTATATGCATACGCACATATGTATGTACAATTAGGGTGCTCATCAAAAACGTTTTTTTTTTGGAAATTTCAAGACCCTACCCCCTAATTTTATTCGTTTTAATGAGAAATATTATTGCCTAATTATATAGATATTTAAAGGTCGATTTAGGTTAAAAAATACGGTTTTGTAGATTTATGAGTTTTTGAATGACTATTTTTGGCGCCATTTCAAAGAACGAATGTCATCTGAGGATATATAGGCCTTTAAAATGGTATTTAATAATCTATTTCGGACTTGGCTTGTTGGGATTTTTTGTAGGGTAAATTTGGTATACACATGTGCTTAAGCTTCTTAAGCGCTACATTGAAAATTTTTGAAATCCGACAAAACCTAATCCCCCTAAAATATAGTTAGCTTTGTGTTTTTTGAAACTACCGTTACGTTGGTGGAGCCCGTGGTTTTTGTCCGATTTCAAAAATGTTCAATGTAGCTCTTAAGAAGCTTAAGCGCAATGTGTATACCACATTAGGGTGTATTTTTTACTTTTTCAAACACTATAGTAGCGTTTAATTTTATTTGCCAAAAGATTAAATTTATTGGCCAAAAAATACATTTTATTTGCAAAAAGTTTAACTTAATGTGTCAATGCTATATATGACCTTTTTAACTTTGATTGACATATGTAGGCTGTGAGTTCCACAGTTTCACAGCACTAACTAAGAACAATCTAGAGACCACCGCCGTATTATGATTTGCTATTGAGTCGTTCCTTATGAAATCGTCTAATTGAAGTCGCTTACCCATTTGCTGTAGCTATGAGGGACTCTTCTTTAGGGTCCCAAAGAACAGAATTTACGCAAAATTTAAACGCTAGTTTCCGCCTGTCCGAACCAAAAGTTTTAAAAATCGTGATTTTTGTGCTTTAACAAATTTAGCTCTAAAATGTTTCCTTTTTAAGATATATACCCACTTTAAGCGGCATTTGGAAGCGAAAAGATGACAGTTTTAATGCAAGCAGACAGAGAGTTAAGTAAAAAACTCATATCTGAGCAATCAGTGGTATGGAGGCTATAGGCCCTATCTTTATCATTTTCACTGTTAGCTTTCAATTGATATTAACTATATCACTCATATAGTTAAGATATGGTGATCAGATTTTTTTCATTTTCACTGGTTTTTCTTAATAATGAGTGAAAATAGTGCAAAAATTCCAGTTCCTTACTGCATAAACAGAGGAGTTATAACAAAAAATCTCATATCTAAGCAATAAGTTGTATGGGAGCTATATGTTATACTGGTAAGATTTTGACCGCTCCGACAAATGTTTAATACATTAAAAAAATACACCCGCTTACCGAACTCAAATCGGATATCTCTGAAACTAAAAGACAATATTACATTCAAACAGACGGGCCGACTCAGCTCGACGTTCTGATCATTTAAGTACACATTTTAATGGGTCTGTCTCCTCCTCGTCTGGTACTTACAAACATCGAACCAAAGCTATAATAACATTTCATGATCATAAAAGGTATAACAGCAGTAGATAGTATGGGACCCATGATGGACCTTTGAGGTACACCCGAAGGAATGATACTGCGTTGAGTAAATCCCTCTCCACATTGGACTTGTTGTAGTCTATTTTAAAGATAACTTCTCATTAATTTGATGGAGGTCAAGTCGAAGCCGAAATAATGCTATAGTTTCAGTAGCAAAATATTATGATTCGCAGTATCACAGGCTTAAGATAACTCTGAAAGAACTAACATAGTGAGTAGTTTGTTATCGAAAGCTAGTTTAATCAAATATTAGCCGCGGCGCTAGGATGGAGCTCTAGTTATTTCTGAACTACATTTAAAGCAGTTAATTAAGGTTAGATTCCTTAGGGCGTTTATTACTGGGAAATCATTCAAGAAAAAGTCGCTCCATTGTCGATTTCCTCCTCAATACATATGTATACCAAAGGCAAACGAATCACTCTGTTATTCGAGTGATATTTTGAGCAGCTTCCAATCCTTTGAGCAGATTTGACCATTCCTGCTTTCAACGACAGTTGAGTGTCCCCTAAAGTTTTTTTTTTTTTTATACTCGACAGGCAGTGTCACACGATTGGTACTTTTGTACAGATTTGCAGATTTTTTATATTCGGCTATCGGTGCAAAGTAAAAAAATTGGGACAACCTTTTTTTTGTAGTCACACGATTGGTACAATAAAGGTTATTGCAAAACACGGTAATGATACTTTTTGCACGAAATTAATAATGTGTTATAAGTGACATTATTTGCAATAAAAATTTGTGATAAAAACCGTCTGTATATCAAATTCCCCCAAAATTTCAAACCATTCCGATATTCCCCCACAAAGTTTAGATTCCACCAAAATGTATGAATTCTCCCACAGGTTGGTAAACCTGATACATAACCACAAGCACCTAGGTCTTCTCATATTGTATGCAAAAGTTATAAATTGAGAACCTATTCATTACGTATAACAGACGTCCACAGTTAAATGACAACAACGGTTTTTGAGAAAACTTATGCCAACATCGCTTAAAAGAGCAAGAAATTCCGAGCACCGAATGCCGGACGAATAAGGGGAGTTAAAGGAAATACAGAACATTTTTTCGCCACGTATAAAATAAAATTAAAATACCAAGACGATTGACAAAAAAAAGAAGACTACACTTTACAATACATAAAAGACGAATGGTCACCGTGCTCATGCTCCCCTAGTCCCGCATATTAAATTAATACATATTATTATGCTCAGTTCTTAGACCTTACTTTCGCTGGCTATGTATTTACTGGGCGTAATTTTATCCATCACATCCTCCATTAAGTTACTTGCTCCGCATTTTATAAACACACTTTGCATTACTTGAGCGCTGTAAAGGCTCCGTTATGCATACTTGGCATGGCTTGAGAGCTGTCACATAAGAAATCTGTTAAATGAGCCTCGCGTGTAATCGGTTATCGAACGCACAGCACTACATACGTAGAAGTCTGTTGGTTTTTGATTTCTACGTAAAAATGGTATAGCAGTGCATGCAATGCCAAGTATGCATAACAGAGCCTTAAGTATGCACTTATTAAATGCCCTCTGTGGTCTTCAGACGCTGTTATCCCATTGTAGGCGTCGTAATTTGCAGACGCTCGCCCATCTGCTTACACTGCGTTTTTCTTCGCATGGTTTTTCTGCGTTTTACTTAAGTACATATTTCATTATTACTTGTATGTATTGTGGTGACTGAGCGACACTAAAGATGTCCACAAATACTAAAAGTATTTATTGAGTATGGATATCGAACTTAATATTTGCGTTCATTATCTACATTTTTACTCGACAAGTTGTGATACCAATAAGGCAATTCTAAGCTAAGATGGTTGGAAGTCTTTAGTTAGACAATTGAAAGACAGTAGGCAAGATTGTTTGAAAGATTTCGTTTATTCTGGCACGAACATCTTACAAAAAAAGCTCCCTTGCCAACTTTTATGGTGAAAAGGTCTTTTACTTGCGCTACTCCATGGTGAAATTCTAAATAGGTGAAGTAATAGAACAGCTTTCTCGCTTTATTTGCGTGGCATTCGGGTATCATAGACATTTTTCAATGTGAATTTTCAAATAATATAATGCCAAAGCTTTCTTCTAGCTCTTATTACTACACCTGGTATAATTTCACCATGGCGCTACTCCAACTGTCACAATGTCCGAGTGAACAAAGCACTACCGCACTATTTGAAAGATCCAAGGATCGAATCCTCTTGCAATGTTTTTTTTTCTTCTTTTAAGTTTATTTTCTTTGAAGTTTATTTTCTTTTAATCTTATATTATTTTAAAAGGAAAATTTTGATTTTATTTAATTTTTCTGCAATTAAAAAAAATCTTGTTTAATTTAACCTTCTTTTAATTTTTCGATTTTATGGTTTCAAAAAGATTGGTATTTTTTAAGTTCATTGCACTTTTTAAACTTATTTCATTTTTTTATTTCTTTTTTAAATAAACTTGATTTTAATTTTTCGGTTTTATTGTTTTAAACAGAAAAATAGTTTTTAATTTAAGTTCAGTTTAACAACTTATATATATTTTTCTTTTATTTGATTTAATTATTTAATTTTTAATTTTTGAATTTAATTTTCTTTTAATTTTTACATTTTAGTGTATTGAATAAAATAATATGTTTAGGCGCGACTGCTAACACCAGGCGCCTAAATGCATGCTATGTACTGCTGCATGTGCAAAAATTTCCTTCATCAAATTAATGAAAGTTATGCACATGCACTTCTCAACTGCCATGTAATAAAACTTTCTTAAGTTATAAGTTGATGGCAATTCAATTATGCCATGTCTGATGCATCCTCCGGACACTGCTTCCGGAGCATTTTGCGGACTCTGCATGGCTTACAACCGTGCAGAGGTGGTAAACGAACTTTACCATTGGCTACAGTGCCTACCCACCATTTTTGAACCAATAAATATTTTTTATAAACGCATACATGCAAATATACTGGACTCACCTCTCACTGAGTTGTAATATGTTTTTAAATTTAATTAATTCTTCGAAACCTATTTTATTTATTTTTTCTTTTCAATTGTATTTTTTAGTTTATTTCTAATTTTCAAGTTTTATTATTTTAAGTATCTTTTTATTTACTTTTTCTTATTTTTCTTCTTACATTAGATTAATTTTTTTTTAATAGAACAATATGTTTTTTTTTTTTATTTAATTTAATTTTATTAATTTAATTTTATTAATATTTTATAAATATTTGGCAAGTACATTTGTATTGTTTTCGAATTTAATTTTTGGATTTTATTATTTTGAATAGATTAATTAATTTTTTTACCTTCTTAAAAATTTCTTTTATTTACATTTCTTTATCATTATTTTTTTTTTTGGTTTTTTAACTGTTTTCTTTCAATTTTTATTTTTTATTTCTTTTTTAATTTCATTTAGATTTAATTTTAAGATTTTATTTTTTCATGTAGAATAAATTTTTTTGGTTATTGGTTGGATTGATTAATTTTTTAATGAATTTATTTTACTTATATTCTTTTTAGTCGACTTCAAAAAGGAAGGAGGTTATAAACTTTTCGGAGCCACGTTAACTGATTTCTATAATTCTTTTTTTAAAGGAAAAGTGGTACCTCAGAGGTGGTCCGATACTAATTTAAGTTTTCATATGAGAATTGAAGTCGATTTTATTATTTCTTAAAAATTACTTTTTTCGTTCTTTAAAGAAATTTACATATAATTTATAGTTTTTATTGTTTTAAAAAAGAAAAATATACTCCTTATTGTTTAATTTAATTTTTAGAAAACTCGCTAAAGGACAGAGAAAATAACGCTAGCACATTCTCAATAAGGGATCTTTTCAGTTGGTATTTCGAAAGTCAAAAATGAGCTTCCAAGATAGTTGCCAGAATAGCCAGTTGTCTTACGAATGACTTTTGTCTTTCGAAGGATTGTGGCGAGTTAAAAGCCATTTCATGTGCGTGTCCTTTATGAAATTCAGTATCGTTTTTAATGAAAACTGTATGAATGCTTTAAGTGGAAAATTTCATTTCCCCAAAATTTGGTATGAAATCCAAAATTTTTTAGCTCTCTTTAACGTTTTCAATGGAATTTTACCTTTCTTTCGCCAACTAGCAAACTACCACAACTTGTCAACAAAATAAACTGACAGACAGACATTTTGACAGCAAATGAAAGTTTGTGATGAGCTAAAGATCTGAAAATTTTTAACGGCGATGAGTAATTTTTTTTTTTAAGAAGGCAAATAAGATTTCGGAGCTAGAAATATGTGTGTATACTACAGTTACAGTTAACTATAGATTTTTGTACTGTCGATTCTAAAGAGCGAAATACACAACACAAGCGGCTTGACAAACCAAGCGAAATTTCCCTTTGCTTCAAGCCATTTGTGCTGTCTATGGGGTGTTTGAAGGTTTGACAAACCGCTTGAGGGAAATTTGAGCAAAAATCTAATTTTTTTGATTTTCTGGCCGCCATGTCGACGTTTGATCAAACCGCTTGCGATGTGGATGGTAAAATCGCCTCATTTGTTGCTGAATTTTCACCAAGTGAGGACGTAAGGGAGAAAAATGGAAGAAAACCAACATTTTTAACATTGTGAACCGGAGGAAAACTAAAATTCTGTGCTTGAATGACTCATGTTTGCATGGTGTATGGCGAAATGGGAAAAGTAGGTTTGACAAGCCGCTTGTGTGGTGTATTTCGCTCTTAAGTTAACTACGGACTGTGAATTTAGCCCTTAAGAAAGTATCTGTCGTGCCTTCACTGGGATGGTGACAAGGTACGTCATCAGCTCGAGAAAGTAGTTTTTTCATCGATTTTTATACTTGAAGCACTTTCTATGGTCCAATCTTAATTTGGTTATCTCTTTGTAATAGTTTTAATAATCAATTCCTATAATTACGGTGGAGTGCCAGATGGAAAGTGATCCGAGGAATTTTATTCTTATGCGAAAAGTGCCACAGTCTAGCTGTCCTTGCTATGAACATGACTAAATATAAAACCAGTTTAACCTGATTTACTAGTACTTTAGTTATATATTTCGCTTCATGTTTCACTCATCTAGGTCCGCCTATTTTCCAACTGGTACACGTATAATTCCATCTGCTATATGTTCACCGTAGAAATGCCCCAAAATTATAATTCGAATAAGTCTAGCACCAAACAATTTGTTCTCGTACTTGCAGTTATTTGCATACACAAATGTCGGAGTGAAAACATATGTATGTGCTCATATTTTATGTGAGACACCTCTCACGTACTTACACTTAACTTGACTATGTGTACATGACATAATCCAAATTGCCTGAAATTATGCAAAATTAATTAAAATAAATGCTTATTTCTGCTTACAATCCCCGTTTGGTAGGTGTAAGCATTCGCGAGACAGACTACATATATACATATGTATTCCATAAGTACCATTACGACGGTGACCATCCGTCCTTTATTATACGGGACAGAGAAAATTATCCTACAAATACTGTTTCAGGGCAAATACATCAAGGATCATTGAAGGGGGCTTTAAGATCTGTAAGCTGTTGTGGAAATAATTTGCAAAATTATTTTTTGTCCCGCTTTCGGCTCTCATAAATATGGTCACCGTAACCAATACGTACATTTGTGCTATAATTAAAAACGTACAAAGCCCAAAAAAATGTAAGACCCTATTTGCCTTTGGTTTTTGTTCTTTTACACCCTCAAGCAAAAATAATAAGTGTCCAAAAATTAGCCCGTAATTTAATTAGTCTGCTCGAAAAAGGTAAATATATATGCAAGCAAATATTTATAAATGTTAATGCTTGTATGCAAGTAAATATATTTACCTGTAACTTATTTTTAACAATTTTTGCAGGCCTTCATTTCCAATTGTTTATTTTCGTGCAAACGCTGTTTAAATAGACAGTTATTATATACATATGTACATATGTAGAGATATGTACACATATGCGCATGCACACTTCAGACTCGCTTGCTCGTTGACTAAAATAATAATTAATTATTCCCCGACGCTACTGTTAAACATTAATTAGCACAACGTGCATTATAATTAAAAACTCACTTGAGTTTGTGTGTTCTGCTGCGACTTTTTTCGGGAGTTTTCTCCGCCGTTTGCCGTTTGGTATTTTATTTTTGTTTACATATTTTTTTGCACTACTGTTTATGGCATCACTTTTTGTGTTGTTGTTTTTTTAACGTTGCCAGCGGTGGGTAGTTGTCTTACAAAATTCCCTTTAGAGCCGTGGTCCCTTTTGTTAAACGGGGATGCAGTCATATTGCATACGATAATATATATACATACACACATACATATGTGCACACTTAATTACATATACATATGTACATTTATTTTTACTCGTCCACACGTGCCTGCTTACATTTGTTTTGTTTGCAATGAAATGAAATTGTCATTCCCTTAAGTGAGTAAATAATGAGTGGTAGCGCCTGCAAGTATGCTACAACACGAATTCGTAAATTAAATAGGTTTTTGTATTGTTTGCTTATTTTTCGTGAATGGTGCAATTTTGAGAATTAAAAAGTAGTATTTTTGCAAATTTTAACTTTGTTAATCTTAAGCCTTAATTTGAACATTCACATCTTTCAACATGGAATCCCTCCACGACCTAGGCAGGAGTTAAAAAAAAATATAAATTAATTGCATACTTTTAGGCGGCTAAAATATCAAATGTCAAATTAGGTATTTTTGTAGCATGTTATGAATTTGTTTAAATTTATTCACTAAAAGCCAATTAATAAAGTAGTTAAGTCAATGAGAATTGCTGCCGAAGGCGGAAGCTACTGAAAAGTAGCTCACAATAAGTACCAAAAACACCTAGGTTGAAATGAAGTTGGTTTCAGTTCTATGTTAAGACAGCAAAGAGGCCTAGCGCCGTAGAAGAATATTAGACATATGTACAACCACTGTGTATATCCAGTGGATATTGTAGGGTTTCAAGTCCGATTTTTTTTAGTTGATTTGCGGTTGTATAGGGCAGTTACTAGAGTTGGTAGAGAATACCGTCTTGCAGAATGCCTCTTAACTTGTTTGATAAATTGATTTATTTTTTTTGAAAGGTGGCAACTCTCGTCAAAAATAGCTTTTAAATGAGGGATTTTTAACCCTCACACTTTTGATACCCATAAAATAGAATTCCATTTACTTGTTAGTTATATTTGTTTTGAACTTCAACTTTTGAACCCCCCGTATGACACTCGTATTAAAAAATTTTATGAAGCTATTTAATCAAATTGATTTTGAATTTCTAAACAGATGGTAACCTTTTTCGAAAATATGTGTACATATGTAAATAAAAAAATAACTATGTACACATATTAGAAGGTAAATTAAATTTATTTCAACTTTTTGAGCTGGTGTCAACCTTCTTAAAAAATAGTTTAGAGCTTTATTTCTATTTAGTTACACTTCGCTCGGTTGACAACCGTCTTTAAATATTTCATTTAGCTTGTTAATTAAATTGACTTTGAACTTCAAAACNTTTCTTAAAAAATAGTTTAGAAATAAAGCTTAGTTACACTTCGCTCGGTTGACAACCGTCCTTAAATATTTCATTTAGCTTGTTAATTAAATTGACTTTGAACTTCAAAACAGGTGGCAACCCTGTTAAAAAAGTTTATAAAAAAATCGTTCTTACACGTTTGTTATTTGACACTCGTATTACAATATTTCATTTAACTTATAAATTAAAATTATTTTATATTTTTGAGCAGATGGCAACTCTCTCCAAAAATATTTTCTTAACAAACCTTACTTGCACCCTTCCAATTTGACACTCGTATTAAAATATTTCATTTAGCTTATAAATTACAATTATTTTAACTTTTTGAGCAAAAATATTTTAGAAATAAGGCATTCTTAAACCTCTCGTTTGATACCCACATTAGATTTAACTTCTTAATTAAATTGATTTTAACTCTTTGAACAGGTGGCAATCCTATTCAAAAGTTCTTTCGAAATAAATCCTTTTTATCGTATTTTATGTAACTTATCAATTAATTGATTTTAACTTTGGAAAGAGGTTGGCAACACTCTTCCAAACGTATCCAAATGGTGGCCTAGCAGTGCGGTAAATCTCGGTGAAATACGCCTGGCCGTTTTAACGCGGAAGAGTAACAAACATAATCACACACTCACTCAGTCACAAACTTGCACATTTAACTACTATAATATGCTATTAGTAGCTAGTAAGTATCATCAAATACGTTTACAAACGCAAAATTTCCTTTGCCGGCATCAATTTGAAGCATAAATTCTTAGAACTGCTCTCAAAACGAAAATACCTACATATATGTATTTTTATTTATAGTTTTGCTTATTTGCCAATTTACGGCAAAAATCCTTCGCAAATGCCATTGTATCCACAAACTAATGGCATTTTGTTTAGAATTTCTAAATTTTTAATTGCCTCAAAGTATGCTAACTTCTGCAAAACACCAAAAGCCAACATTAGTGCACTCTGGCGAAAAGTTACTCATACTTTTGTTTAAATTTGCTTATGGTATATAGAGTTTGTGACAGAATTGGAATTAAAAATAAAAATAAAATAAAAATATTACTAGCTTGCTAAGCATCCTTGTACATAAGTACGTATGTATGTATGTATATGCACCCAAAAACCCACATACACATTACTCTAATGGGATATTTCTGTTTACATGAGTACATCTACATGTATGTACATATAAATGTGCATGTAGTCATTTTTGCTTGGTTTTATGTATATGTATATTAGGGTGGGTCAATTAAAAAAGTTGATTCATATCCTTGCGATTCTGGTACTATGGACCATAACAAACATTTTCGCCCAAGGAACCATACCTCTAAAATCATTTTCGAGCCTGCCAAAATTTTTTGGTAGATATTTTCAAAAATACCAAATAAACGACCTCTTAGATGCATTTCAAAGACAAAAAAATATTATTGAAAATGTGTATACGGGGGTTTTTTGGGTCAGAGAATCCATTTTTCGCATTAATTTTTAATTTTGATCGCAAAAAAATAAAAAAAAAAATAAAAAAAATAAAAAATAAAAAAATAAAGCAAAATAAAGAAATAAATATTTTTCCATTATTTTAAATTATTAGAAAGTCAAAGATTTGACTATTTGAGCAATAAGTTCGTCAATTTCCCCCAAAAAAAGTGAAAAATCCAAAAAATTGTTCAAAAACGCACTCTCGTGGCGATCAAAATTAAAAATTAATGCGAAAAATCGATTCTCTGACCCAAAAAACCCCCGTATACACATTTTCAATAATATTTTTTTGTCTTTGAAATGCATCTAAGAGGTCGTTTATTTGGTATTTTTGAAAATATCTACCAAAAAATTTTGGCAGGCTCGAAAATGATTTTAGAGGTATGGTTCCTTGGGCGAAAATGTTTGTTATGGTCCATAGTACCAGAATCGCAAGGATATGAATCAACTTTTTTAATTGACCTACTAATTGACCCACCCTAATGTATATGTATTTACGCTAATGCATATTACATTGCAGTTTTGCACATTTATAACTTTCAAAGTTATGAGCTTGAGTTTTTTTTTTTGCTTTGTGGATTATAAACTAAGTTCTAGAACAACTACTAATTGCTGGCAGGATTACAAATAAATAAATATTGTATATGTACATATATCATGATTTAATTACAAATTTAGCTCTAAGGCATGGAGCAATTTTTTTGATAACACCACAGTCAGCCACTTACAACGGCGCTTAAATAACTAAAATGCTCGAAGCGAGTCAAACAACTAATGGTATATTCTTAATTTTAAAATTGTATTTTGGGATTTTTATTGGGATTTTGTAGAAGTCTGCAACATCAGCTTATAAAGCATTTAAACAATTTATAATGTACTTTTAGCAGGTCCTTTGGTCAGACACTAACTCAAAGTTCTTTCGAAATATCTCTCGAAAACGATGTCATGGGACATGTCACAAAAAAAAGATAAATAGTATGTATTTCTGAATTGAAATATTTTTGGGCGACTGAAATGTTTTATGCAATAAAATGTCAATGGAATAATGATTGCAGGACTTTGTCTATTTTTTCGCATTTTTTTTTTAAATGTAATTTTATGAAAGCCAGCAAAATTAGCGATAAACCACTTGACCACTTACATCGCTAAAACGTACGCGCCCTCGTTGTTCTTAATATTTATGAAGAAATTTGTTAAGAAAATTGATAAAAGTTATTTTCTTAGCGGTAACGCGCATTACTAGCGTTAACTTCGCAACTACTTATCTTTTTCTGATTTACTTAGTATATTTGTGAGTATTTTTAACTAATGCTATTTATTTTTAAGTAAATTCGAATTAATTTTTGTTTTTTCATGCAAACTGCTGAAAATCCTAAAATATACATGTCATCGATAAAAAAAAAAAAATCTTAACGTTCTAGAAAAACAACCAAAGATGCATTTTTTTTTAACATACCTAGATGTTTAAAAAAAACTATATACAATATAACTAGCTTATATCCGCGGGTTTCACCCCGCGCTTTTATACAAATATGAAAAATAATTTGATGATGTTAGATTTTATTTCTGTGCCCATATCGTTATAGCTCGTTATTTTTTAAGCGAATTAAGGTATTTAGGCCGTTTAAAACTATGAAATTATAAAATCTCGTCTGCGCGCTAGGCATACGAAAGATATCAATCCCTCTAAGTTTACCTTAAAATTGTTCCAGGTATACGACGCGTGAACGTGTAACCTTCTTGGAGGTGCCACGGCGGGTTCTAATATTTCCAACTCAAATTTAGTAACCTGGCCTTGATAAAATACCACTTCTCATTACTGTAGCAAATGCCTCAAGAGAGCTTTAGATTATAAGGCCGAACCCGGCTCTCCCTTTTCCATTTAATGAAATTTATTCTGTCAGTACGGCACTTATAAAATAAATCTCCATAACAAATTTAAAATACTTCGAGAGATTTTCTATCCTTCCAGAGATATGTATTAAGAAGTTTTTAGTATGTATGGGAGGCGACATGCCTCCTTTTTTAATAACTCACATTTTTTCCATGAGCAATTGATACATTTTGCATACACAACTCCATACCAAGTTCCAGTATTCTTCCACAAACACTTCCAGGGATATGTGGCAAGAAAAAGTAAATTTGTACTGGAAGTGCCACGCCCCTTTTTCTTATAACCCTAATCTTCTTCCATGAATTTAGATACTCAAATTTAGTAAGCTGGCCTTGATAAAATACTCTACCAAGAAACACCTCTAGAGATAAGCAGTATAAAACAGTAAATTTTGTACGGGAGGAACCATGTCCCCTTTTCGAATAACGGTAAACGGTTACTCCATGAGTATGGAATTAATTTTGTATACACATCTCTCTCGGTGCCAAGTTCCAGTCCTCTGCAATAAACACTTCCAGAGATATGCAAAAATCAATTTGCATGGGAGTTGACACACCACCTTTTCCAATAACTCTCATTTTTCTCCATGAGTATGGTATTAGTTTCACATACATACATACATATGTATTTCCATACCAAGCTTGCGTCCTTTACCCCAAACATTTGAAGAGATATGCAATATGAAACTTTCAGTCAATATGGGAGGTGCTACGCCTCTTTTCCAAA
>NW_016159720.1:59022-78630 GCF_001687245.7 Rhagoletis zephyria
TAATGAAAATGCACACCAAATTGCTTAGATTGATGAGGAAACCCGACGGAGCCATACCAGATTAACTTGCTTTGTGTGCATAGGGAAATTCCGGTATAACTTAATTAATCACCAAACCTACTTGATCAAATTAAGAGTTAATGATTAAAAATTAATTTTTTAATCGCGGTTACGATTAACTGTTTAGTCGGTTTAAAATTAATCATGACTAACTGCAATCAGATTGAATTTAATCGAATTAACTAACTGATTAAAACATCAATCGATTAATGCCAACATTGATTTCACATACATATCACTATACCAAGTTTCAGTTCTCTCCCACAAATACTTCCAGAGATATGTATGTAATATGAAAATTCCAATTTGTATGGGAGGGGCCTTGAGTTATCGGACTTACTTTCAGTCTAAGACCATCCTTCCGAAATCCGTAGTAAGTGTACTAAATTTCGTTCTGATCGGAAAACCGGTTAAGGAAGTAGCNCTCCCCCACAAATACTTCCAGAGATATGTATGTAATATGAAAATTCCAATTTATATGGGGGGGGGCCTTGAGTTACCGGACTTTACTTTCTGATCGGAAAACCGGTTAAGCAAGTAGCCCATTTTACAATCCAGGTCATAAACCATCTTTGAGCAAAATTTCATTTTCAAACAGGTGGCAATTCTTAAAAAAGTAGCCTAATTTGCAGTCTAGGTCACAAGCTATCTGTGTGAAAACTTCCATGCAAATCAATTCACTCATTTCCGCGTATTAATTAAATTAACATTTCTAACAGGTGGCAACTCTTAAAAAAATTAGCCTACTTTCTCACCTAGGTCATAAGCTATATGTGTGCAAAATTTCATGCAAATCCGTTTAGTCGCTACCGCGTAGTAATATAATGAAACTTTTTTAACGGGTGGCAACTCTTAAGAAAAGTAGCCTATTTTCCAATCTAGGTCATAAGCTATCCGTGCGCAAATTTTCATGCAAATCCGTTCAGTCGTTTCCGCGTATTAATTTAATTAAACTTTTTTAGCAGGTGGTAACTCTTAAAAAAGTTGCCTATTTTTCAACCTAGCTCATAAGCTATATGTGTGCAAAATTTCATGCAAATCCGTTTAGTCGTTTCCGCGTATTCATTTAATAAAACTTTTTTAACAGGTGGCAACTCTTCCAAACAATTAGCCTGTTTCCCACTGTAGGTCATAAGCTATCTGCTTGCAAAATTTCATGCAAATCCATTCAGTCGTTTCCGCGTGATGATTTCCCAAACATTCAAACATACAAACTTTCACATTTATAATATTAGTAAGATAAATAGTAAGATTAGTGGAGGAGGAAAACAAAATTAAAATTTCATAGGCCTGTATTATTAAATAATGTCAATTTAATTTTTTAACAAGTGGCAACTCTTCTGGTAAAAAAATAGCCCCTTTACACCTCTACAGACCAAGTGCTTTAATTTGGCAGCTCAGTTTTGAAAATCATCTTCCTATATTAGCTGAGTATTCGTGATCAACCACGCCACCATCCGTTACCTTCGTCTGTCGCTTTTTCTCTTGGAACTAGAGCCCAACAAGTGTTTAACTTTTTTCGTTACATAAATATTTGCATTTATTCCCAACCGAACGAAAAAAAGTATGTATGAAAGAATACACAGACGCGACGCCTCTAACCATTCTAAATATGTCTCTTATTTAAGTTTTCGCTAATAATTTTTTTTTTCATATCCTTTGTTCCCGAAATCCTGTCTACGCCACTGTGGAGTATAACAAAAATTCTCCATACGAAAAAAAAATTGATTTTACGGCACTTTTGTATATGCTTTAAAAAACCGCAAGGATCAGAATACTTAACAAGAAGACTTTCAGAAACTGCTAATAATGTAAACTTAGAAGAGCACATCTCACGAGTTGATTATTTTTTTTTTTTTGTGTCACCTCCTTCTCTCTCCAAAAATAAAGAACGCTAATGCATTCTTCTTGCATATATTTCAATCAATGTACATTAGGGTGTCCCTTATAATACCGATTTTCCAAAAATTTTATGGCATTCCTTCCGAAGTTTTTTTATTTATTTCTTTCTTAAATTCCATAACTTTTGCGCTTAAACTCAACTTGATCACAAAATTTTTCGCCCTGCCATAAGAAGTTTAAAGTATATATCTGTGTTCATATGCAAAAGTAGCTTATGTCGAAAGGCTGGCTTTAGTTTAAGGCAGCATTCGCAGCATACGATCGCGAATGACTCACTAGCGCCGTGTCGCTGAAGAACAAATAAACGTGCAAGAAACCGTTCCTAGTATCGGAAGTCAATATTCTTATTAAGTCTCATAAAAAAGTTCCGTGTCGTTTAACGAATAAAGGTAATGCCAAATTATACTAAAGCCAGCTTCCTGACATAACTATTATTCCATGCGAACACAAATATCTATGTAAAAAATACAATTTTTGATTTTTTCTCGTATGTTTTTTTTTATATAATTGGTAGTTTTAACTTTCAATATTTGTCAAATATTATATAATATACGAATAATTTCAAAACGCGTCTTTGGATAAAGATTCTTTAGTACAACTTGAAAACTCTCGACGTGAGGCCTGAGATACAATATGTAAATCCTGGAAATTTGTTTCGGACTTAACTTGGCCCATATATTCCTGCGTCAAAGCTACACCTCTTTCTGCAACATCGTTAGTTACACTCAAACTTGAAAAAAATTGCGAGCTTCTGTAAAGTCTTTTCGCAAATTCCGGGTTCCAGGATCAGAGTGTAAGAAACTGAATTCCAGTCCAAATCTTTCAAAGAGTTTAATAGTATTCGGAGTAACGAAATCACTCAAATCCTTTTTTAACCAGTTATTGAGGTCTTGCGATGTTACTTTTAGGCGTTGTAACCCGGAACCCTCCATTGCTCTTGAAGAGGGTGGTTCACTCCGGGAGGTCTTTGTCAAGATCTTTTTCACCATTTTACTTTTAACTGAAAGGTGCACACCATCATCTAAGAGTGGCAATCCGGTTAGCTCCTGACTTATGTACCATAAATGTCCACTGAATTTCTTTAAAGCCGTATTGGAAATTAAATTATCAGTCTTCTCATAGAGTTTCAAATCTAATAAAAATTTAAAGTCGTTTCGAGGCGCATTTATTATGTCACTTGCAGTAAACCAGTACTTTACGTAGAGTACAGCAACAAATACACTCACGGCTGTCAACTTTATTTGATTCTTACACATGACAATTTTTAGCGAGAAAATTACTTTTGACACGAAACGAGCTTCATGAATCGCACCAGGCTTGTAAAATTGTATCCCTCGTGGCGGTGTACCTCCCAAAAAAATGCATACAAGCTCCAGCAACTCTTTATAGTCCGCTCGGCAATGATCTTCCTAAAACATGACCCGAAATAATATACTGTTTAACATGGCTATTAAAATAATAGAGATCAACTTAGTTAATTTTTGGTGCACAAAGTTCTGTCGAAATCGACAATAAAATCTTCATTCCAAGTCTCATCTTGAATAACAAATGTGGAATAGGTTAGTATACGATTCGATAACTAGGTCATTCTCCCGCAAAATGGAACCCTCGTTATACAATGCATTTTCCCTTCGTTATGAAATCGAAATCTAGCCCATTATCGAATAGAAATTTTAATGAGAGAGAGTGATTGTCTTATATTTTCCTTCGAGAATGAGCTGGATTTCACTATTTCTCTTGTTACTATGCTTTCCAGTTTTTTTTTTTTTTCGAACCGATCTCGAGTGTATTTCCATATGCTATGAACGTTGGAAAGCAAAGGATGGTTATGAGTTCGCTCTCAGTACGAAAGGCATACTGGATATCGAAGGTTTTTTTCGAACGCTCGCCAAAATGTTTATAGGGTACTTACAGACATACATACTTACATATATATACAAAATCGGAGATAAATTTCAATCAAATCAATAAACGATTAAAATTCAATTTCAAAATTTCGCAATAGCAATAAATTAGTATGTAAAAAAGATCGTTTACAAATCATGGGAAATTAATATTTATTCGTGTTGCAGAGAATTTCATAAATTTGAATAGTAAATACTTACGTACAAGTTGTTTGTAGATAAATACCAACCGTACATATTTGCTAATGAATGTTCATTTTAGAATCAGCAATTTGCATTCAATCAACCGATTGACAAGTGTGGTAATTTATGTGTACATATGTACATATGTATATGTGGACAAGCCATTCCATTTGGGAATATTTCAAATTTCTTCAACCTATGTTTGTGTGTTTTAAGCCAATAAAAATCTTCACTTCGAATAGGTTAAACTTACATGTTTGTAATAAATTGCAAATATTGTTGTAATTGAGACGGACCGGGCCGGCTTTCTATGCCAAGTAATACTTAAGGGAATATTTCCGTGTGAACGTAAGTTTTCAACAATTATGCACATAAGTGGCCAATAGTTGCAAACATATTGAATGAAATAAAATTAGATGTTAACGAAAACTACCGGCTTGAAATTGTCTTCATTCCACGCGTAAAGAGGCAAGATGTCACTCTTACAAACAACAACAGTAAAACACTGAAATATCTGCCTCAAGTACATTTCCCAGGCTCTGCGCTGAAACATATCTCGCCATAACATAGGTTCCCCAGGGCGAGATGTCTGAGCAGATCAGGTACCATCTTTAACATGAACCAGTGAAGGGCACACCTAAATAATTTTGTATTTAAAATACCGCACACACTTTGGGTACTACTTAAATACTTGGTATTTGGTGATGTCTAAATATAAAATTAAAAAAAAAACTTAAGTGTTAAAGAGTTGCTAAAAACCGAAGTAAAAAACACTTATGTACATAGGTACTAGATACCAGAGTACAAAATATGAAAGTATTTAGCAGGCGCTAAATACTCTGGTTCAAAGACTCAATATACTTTCACTGAAGTACAATGCAGGTATTTAGTCTATAAATATTTCATGATTTAAGAAAAATTCAAAAAATTAACGCCTTACTTTGCACTCACCTAAATTTACCTTACCACAACCCACTTCACCTCACCTCACATCAACTCATCATACACAAACTCACCACACCTGACTTAAACTACTATACCTAAATTCACCAAACCTTAACTCATCAGTGATGACCTCACCTATACTTGCCAGACATCAATTCTGAACTATTTCGGGATTTAGAGGACTCGCAGGACTAAATCAGGATTTTCAAGACTATTTCGGGATTTTTGGGACTCTCGAGACCTCGAAAAATCTTGAAATAATTCCGAAAATCTCGCAATAGTAGCACACCATAAATAGCTAAATACTTTTGTACTTAGTAAATACAATTTTGCCCATCACTGTCATAAACAAGGTACTGCGACCGGCAGAGTCCTTTGAACCTTTCAAAGCTGCAAGCCGTGATGGTATATAGCCGGCACTAATTCGGAGATGCAATGACGATGAAATCGATCCGTAGCCCTATTTTTATCTAGGGCTACTTATTAATGGGAATATACACCGTATACTTAGAGGAAGTTGTCCGTCTTATTTATTCCTGAATCGGGCAAGCGGAACCAAGACGCACCTAAATCATAGTTTAACTTCCATTATTCTAAAGATTATGGAATAACTACAAGGACCTACATACAGGGTCTGTTTAGTAAGCAGCCCACGATTCTAAGAAGTGATCTGTGTGGCTTATTGTAAATCGACCGGGTTTCGACAATATTTCGTATGGACCTATCTCAATGGCTTTGGTCGAAAGAGTCATAGATCTCTTTGCTATCGGTTGGAACCGCAATACTTTGTCTGATAAGTGTGCTGTAACATCGTCCTTAGGCAATTATTCCGTGAACATTAAAGGATGCCCCCACGGAAATTCTCAACTTCACCTACTCTGGTCTCTCGTGGTGGATGACCTCGCACCAAACTACAGAAACATCGTTACGATGATGTTGGGTACGCGGACGACCTGGTAGTTATTGTTACGGTAAATCTCGAAAGTACTATATCAGATATTATAAGTGCATCTCTGCACGTGGTATCTACTTAACTGGTGCGCCAAATATGGCCTCAGTATAAACCCGTAAAAGGCTGTTCTGGTACCGTTTACAAAAAGTATAAGCCGAACTTTGGTTCGCTTGCACCTGGAGCAACCGTGCTTGAACGCTCCAACAAACTCGGACCATGGTGGCTTGTAGCAGACTTTTTAGTCGAAAATGGGGTCTTAACGCAAAATTAATTGGCCAAAGTTTTTCATGCCGAGGCACTTGCAATCATAAACTGTCTAATCTTTTCAAACAACTGGGCGGCCATCAGAGCTTTCTCCAATAGGGCTATTACCTCAAGGGAAGAACTACGGTAATACTATGCTGGGTACCACGACACTGCGAAATTGAAGGTAACGAAATCTCTCACGACTGGGAGGCTCATCGTCTGAACTTCTGGAATTTGAACAGTTTTGCGGACTCAATTAGTGTTTCTCGAGACTCGTAATCAAAAAGTGCGTAAACTAAGAACGCAGACTAAGACTGCAATACTTCAGTTCTTCCACAAGTCAAACCCTTTAGTATCAGAGATTTGTCTAACAAGAAATGATTTGCATTTATTAGGGAGGCTGATACGTTTTCGGCCCTCAGGGTTAGGAAATTATCACGGGTATAAAAAAGATATTCTAGGTCGCGATTTATCTTGTTTCTGTTGTAATCATTAAATTAACTAACTTAACAAACATTCAGTCACAGTTCGCAAAATAAGATGTGCTTTTAAATGAACGCTTTCAACCAGGTCGTCTTACGATAATATCTAAGACGCAGGGTTTATAGGGTTGAACGGACTGTGCCGTCTTGCCCGCATGCATTTGGAGATTTCGCCAAGAGATTTCGCTTTCCTTTTTTAATGTCATATCTTGAAGAGAAGTCCTAATGACTCAAGCCTGCTCTACATGTGACTAATTTATATATTCTTCTGCAAGCTGGGAATGGCATGCGTTTTAGATAGGCGATTACAGTCGTGAGTTAAATTAGGTTAAACTAGATCACAAGCATTGATCACAGTAAAAACGAAGTTTCGCAGGCTGCAGATGCGGGTGGTCTCAGAGAGCCTGGCTAAGAAGTATGATATTAGGTGTGTAGGCTTCAGTCTTACAAAATGTGGGCCATTTACAAGAAAATACTGAGATGATTTTACCTCGTCGTCTACCAAACAGTTGAAACAGAATTGAGGCAAAAGTACACCCACTCTCTCCTTTCTACTTAAAACCGAATCGGGGGCCAGCTCGTCCGACGTGCAGTTTCCTGCGCTGGCACTAACCGACAAGCAGATACTCAGACTTGATCGAAAGAGCGGTCAGGCTTGCACCACGTAGCTTTGAGTGCACAGTGAGCAAACCTAAGCTTCTGAGTGCCGCTTGGCTATCAGAGTAGGTACATATTAACCCTCATAGCCGCCATATGAAAGTCAGCAGCAAATCAAATATTTCCGTCACGGTTACTAGCAGCTGCCAGCAAAACGACTTAGTTGGCTTGAAGTGTGAAGTTAAAAAGCGCTTTACAAAATACCACTCTTCCCAACCCATTTAAAAGTCCTACCAACCACTGCCTCAACCACTCATCCCTAGGTAGTAAATATGTGGGCTGGGATAGAGCTAATTGGTGCCTGCTGTAGTCATAGTTCTTTTGTCCACCACTTTGCATCCTGTTTGGGATTGCTGTTCCACCGGTCACCATCCAATGAAATCTAATCCTCACCTTCGGAGAATTTTTAAACGTCATTTGTAACGGTTTGTACATATGTAAAATTTTTCGTGGCATATGCAACTGTAAAACAGAAAGGAGGCCGCCTTTGTATACCCGTATATGTGTGTAAGCTCCAATCATCTACACTAACAATATTCGATTTAATTACCAGAGCCAGTTAAAAGAACTATAAGCAGCTGTAAAATCTCATTTCGATATGCACTCATTTGCATAGCCATAAAGCATTTCTTAATTACTCGAAATGCATTTTAAAGTCACCACGCAAATATTGACACTTTATGCAAATTGCCGAAAGGCTAAAATGATCTCAGGCGTTTTTAGAAAATAATATTAAAAAAAGTATGGTAAAGCGAAGCTTGAAATCTGTAGAAGCTAATCGATACAAAGTTTCTGCTAAGTGACAAATTTAGATTCAAATTTGCAGCTGTCAAATGATAAATAAAACACATTGAACTGTACAAATAAATATGCAAATAAATGCGTTTGTATGCACGTGTGCACATATGTATACGTACATACAGTGGCGAAAATATGACTAGGGAAAAGATGTTTTAACATTCCTTATTTAATGTATATTATTTTTGTATGAAAGCGTAGCTCGTAATCCAACAAAAACCATATAAGTCAAAATTTCAAACTGTGTTCAAAAATTAAGAAAATTTGACAAAGTTTCTTTCAAATGTTGGAGCTTTTTAATTAGACTGCTTAGAAACATTTTACGTATGCAGTTTTGCTTAATTTTGGTTTAATACCGTGCAAATTTTTAAAGAAAATGCGTAAACAAAAAATGGCCAAAAATCAACGGTAAGTCCAAGCTACATCAAACTTTTACTTAATTATACTAAAAATTTGTCGGCTACAAAACTGCATACTCCAAAACAATTCTAAAAAATCTGATTAAAAAATTCTAAATTTTCACGCGCATTTTTTAAAATTCATCAAATTTTTATAAATATACAAAGTATGAAATTTTTATTTATATGGTTTTTTTAGATGGGACGCCATGTTTTCGGGCAACGCGACATACAACATACAAATCCCATATCCCATATAAGTTACATGGAAAACTTTGAGCGACCTCTAAATATATATATATGTATATTTTTTTTTTTTTTTTCAAAAAAAAAGAAAAGGGCATAATTTTTGGTCGGTACAGAACACTCCTAGAGGATGAGAGCATTAAAATTCCGACTTTACTTTTTTTTTTGGCCACCCTAATGTACATACATATAAAATAAAATAATAAACAAATTCCTGCAAATTTACATACTAGATACCATTCAAGTAATAATGCAAAGGCAAATGCAAATTTCCGATTTACTCTTAGCTGCCAATGTGGCAAGAAATTCTTAACATTCGCTTGCTACGCCCCGCAGCTCGTTCTCTCAACAGTTCATTTCCACATACGTGTATGCAAGAAAATGCATAATTCTAAATTTCAATGCCAACACTAAAAATGCATTTTTGCTTTTGTATATAGCCAAATAAACAAACTAGCGTGTGTGTATGTACACATTTGTGTGGATTCATGCAAATATTTGAATACATTTTTTGTTTGCATTATTTCTCCCTACATACATACATACGTACCTACATAACTAAGTCAAATATATTCAATTTGTTGGATTGTGCATTCGCTTTATTGTCGTTGTTTTTATTGGTTTTACATTGCTTTCACACAACAACAGCCAAATCATAGACACTGCAGGCAAAACTAAGCTTACAAATATTGACGCACACTGAGTGCTGATTGCCGTTGGGTTTTGACATGAAACGACAAAATTATAAACAAATCAAATGATTTATAAACTAACAACATATCTACTAGCTGTAAATTCACTTGAGCTATTGCGAATACTCGTATATGTGGTTGTTTTATTTTTGGTTTTGACGTAAAAGTTCCACGCAGAAGAACAGTTGGCAAATGAACAGATTAGACTTCAATATTTGTTCGAATATATGTAAATTTAGACAAAAAGTTTGTTACAGATTTACTACGTAGAGAGAGCAAGCACTCATAGTTAATACCTATTGAATGCGGTTTGGTTGCGGTAGCTTCAGGCGACTTCTGCAGAAAATTTACAGTGGGAAAATTATTTAGATTTTTTTTTGTTTTCAAAATACCATTTAAATGCTCGCTCACAATACAATATGATTTCTTCGCGAAAAAAAAATTACATTTTTTTACTCTAAGCAATAAATACAGTCTAAACTAAAAACAAAAGTTTGAGGATATTTATTTTTAAGCATTGATACTAAAAAGAAAGCCTCCGGATTTTCCAATTAATTTGAGACTTTGCAGAACTTCCTCGGAACGATTTAGGGGTTTTTCTGAAATTTCAGCATTTTCGCATTTTTATTAAAAGGATTTTTCGGAAAATTTTGGATTGTTTCGGGTTAAATTCATTTATTTTTTTTTTTTTTTTTTTTTCAGCAATTTTCGGAGTTTCGGGATAGGTTTTCAAATTTGTTTGAGATTTTTTGGGTTTCATTCATTTTCAGTACACAGTTTCACAGAATCCTGGAACCTTTTTTCGTCACCCTGATAATATTTAACATGTAAGGCTTCGGGATTTATTGTGTTTATTTGAGACTTTGCAAAATTTACTAGGGACTATTTAGGATTTTTCTCAGAATTTTTCGGCGTTCTTCGGGCTTTTGTAGTGGGTATTTTCTATTTTTTTTCGGTACAGTTCAGTATTTTTTCAGGACTTTTCGAGATATTTCGTTTTTTACTTTTTAGATTTGTTTTTCTTTTTAATCCCTTTTAGCTCGATGATAAATTTTTCCACGAAAGTTTTCGAAAATTTTCTTGAAGTTTGATAACTATTTTTTCGGGCACCTAGGAGTATTTTTTTGGAATGTGATAATAAAATTTTAATTTTTGAGATTTTTCAAGAATTTCTTAGGACCATTTAAGATATTTCAGGATTTTCGCTATTGTTCGTGTTTTAGTTTTCGGGATTTTTTGGGGACTTTTGGATTTTTTTCGGAATCTTTCAGGTTTTTTCCGAACTTTTCGGAATTTTCGTGTTTTTCGTTTCGGGGTATTTCAGATTTTTGGAGCTTCTCGATTTACTGGAAACTTTTCGATACATTCCTGCACTGGAGTTTTTTTAGGTTTTATTCGCTTTCGAAATTTTTTCTGTGTATTCAGCACTTTTCGGAAGCTTTTCCCCGCGGCCTTCATTATTTTTTTAGGCATTGGTTATAAGGCTTCAAGATGAACAGTGCTTTCCTCAAAACTTTTCGGGAGTTTTGAACTTGAAATTTTCGATGTTCTCGGTAACTAATTTTTTCGGGATTCCGGGATTATTCATGTTTCACTTATTTGAGTTTTTCCGATTGTTTACACATTTTTTAAAGCTCTTTTCCTCTATTTTTAGAACTTTTTTTCGGGATTTGTAGAACGTTTTCGTTTTTTTTCCGGTTCTATTTGAGGTTCTTAAAATTTTTCGCGAGCGTTTGATATTTTTCGCAAACCTTTATCCCTTAAATTGAATTTTTTACGAAATTTTGGAGATTATTTTAGAGCTTTTCGAGACATTTCGGGACTTTCCCAACGTTTTGGGATTTTTCAAGTTTTCTCTGAAACTTCCAGTTCCAAAAGTTCTTTCAAATTTTAGCTATGTTTTCTGTAAATACCCAGTTGAATATTTTGTACAGTCTTTAACCCATATTAACTGCATATTCAGCAGCGTGCTTATTGCTATCGTGGATGTAGTCCGTATAGACCCACTGATACAAATTGATTGGTTCCTTGATTTAGGTAGACCACCATATATTTAGGAAATAAGATCTGGCCGCAACTGTGCATATGAGACCATGAGTGCTAGAGGAGGATAAAAAAAAAAATTTATGCGGTCTTTTACTAATGTACGTCTTAATGCACTTTTAAAAGTACATACATATATGTATTAACGATAGCTCTAGCTCTAGGCACACGTTCAAATGTATTCGGCGTTCAGTTTCATTCAATGCTAGTTTGTAAGTAATTTCAACTCAGAAGTTAACTAGAGAACTGCTCAACATGTCAATTAGAGGGTTAATATTTTCAAGCAACTAAATTTAAGAATTTTCATTTTAAGTATAGATTTCATTCTGCACATTCTTATGTTTGTTTACTACAAGAAGAATAACACAAATGGCGCTTGAACTTGCCACAAATTAATTTCATTAGGACTACGAATGTTTGTTTTACAACAATGAATGTATTTGTGCAAGGTACACGTTGCGTGTTTATGAATGTACTTAAAGGACAAACTCGCGGCAGCACATCGCGTGTGATAAGAATAATACATTTTTCTAAAGAACTTTAGCTGCAGATTACTTGTGCACATGGTAGGAGGGCATTTGAATTTTGATAAACACTACAACATTCATATCGTCGATGTTATTGCAAAACGGCCCATCGACCGGTTGCAAAGCAAAAATGGAATTTGTTTTTGGATAACTTTCATACTTTCAATGTAAATCCAGTTTGAAGTTCAAAATTTGGGTTCTTGTGGGATTTACGTAGGTATGTACATATATGTAGTATGTTCTATTTTCCCGTAGATGTGCAATAAAGTTTTATTTTTTTTATAACGGGTTGCCACCTGTAACAAATTTTATTAAAATTTTTTTATAAGTTAAATGAACTAGATATTAAAATATGGTTATCAATTGAAATGGTTTTGAAAATGCTTTACTTTTAAACGACATGTAGAATGGTTGCCACATGCTTAGAATATCAAATTCACTTTAATTGAGGAAATAAGCTAACTGAAATATGTATATGTATATCAGTATGGGTATCAAAAAAAAGAAAAAATTGGCAAAAAATAAGTGAAGAGTAAAAACATTCCTGAGTTAATTTAAGAGTCCAGTTATTTAAAAGGAATGTAATCAAAACAAATCACTGATTGACAATATATGTATTTGTAAAAGAAAAACAAAAAAACAAATGTAATCGGTTTGACACAATTATTATTACATTAGTTTAACTATATTTGTATTTACAACCCTCTTCGTAATATTTGCAAGCTAAAACCTTCTTAAACTACTTTTCCCTGACTCCCATATAATGGATGCCTATCTATTTCAGTAACCTAATTCCTTTAATTCCCATGGAATTTGATTTTTCTAACAGATGGCAACTCTCTACATGAGGTTAAGAAATAAACCCTTTTCATACACATTTCTATTGATACCCATCTCTTAATAATTCATTTAATCTCTTAAAAAAAATTTTAATTTAATTTTCAACAGGTGGCAACTCCTAAAAAAAAATAGACCTCTATTGTCTTCAGATCAAGCTTTTCAATCTGACTTTTAATTTTTGAAAAGCGAACGAATCGTGCATATCAGATGGCACTGACAAAAAAATTAAAAAATGATTTTATGCATTGGCGAAAAACGCATTACTTCAAAAAGTGCAAAATATGAGCAGGTTTCTATTTTTTCTTTCGAAAGCTAAAAACCCGTACTATTTAATAAAGTAATAAGAATATTTTTTATTAATTCCATTAAAATTTACCATTTTTCGAGATTGTGATTAAAAAAAAAAAAATTGTTTTTCTGGAATACCGCAGGGACACCCTGTGTTTAATTTTAATCCAAAATTTTTAATCCTCTAGCTCTCTGCTGTCTATATGGAAATAAAAAACGTCAAAACAACATTTAATTTCAAAGAATGTATTTTGGACATTTATTTCGGTGAAGAGCTTACGCATGGCTATGCTCTGATTGATATTCTTATTATTATAAATTTGTCGACTTTAATGACTTCCTAATTCATGTTAGAGTGAAATTTCTATTTAATACATTTTAGTGGATAAATTACCTTTACAAAAATACCAAAAATATTCACATTGCCGACAACGAATTTTTCGATTTTTGTCCACTTAGGCGGCACTGTGCGACGCACAGTGGTTCAGCCGAATACATTTTTTGAAGAAAATTAGAAGGCGTAGGTAAAGTTTTCGTGTGTAACCGCGAAGGACATAAATCTAGAAAAAAATAAACGTAAGATAGGTGTGAACGGTTTATTTTAAAGCATAAAGCATACTCCTTCTTCTTCTTTCTTTATTGGCGCAAAGCACAGTGTTCTATTTTGGGAAAAAAAGATAAAAATCTAATAACTCTAGAACTAGAAGAGATAGCAAAAAAATTTAGCAGTATTTTAAAACATTTGAAATGGAAACATGTTGAAATGAAAAAATAGCATCGTCGGGTAGAAGAATTCTAACCATTAAAATTACCTGCAAGTATAGAAAGTTAAAATTTTTTTCTTTTATGTGGCTTGAAACTAGCCCGCAATATATTTTTACAAAGTTGTAAACAAATAGTTTTGCTCTTCTTCCGACTAGGAATCCATTTCCATGTACATCACATGCTGTTTTTAGGTCAAAAAGGAAAAAAAAAATATAAAAAATTTCAGGTGGGGGTAATTTTTCATTCAATCACATCTTTAAAATGGCTTTTAAAAGTAATATTTTTGGGTTTTCGTGTTTTTTACCTAAAACCAGCTTGATATAAATATTTATGTAAAAAAAAAATAGTTAAATGAGTTTTTTAGTTTTTGCAATCATAGAAATGGATTATATGACGCAAGAACAACAGCAATATGTGTTTAAATTTTTCAATAAGTTCAATTTTGGTTCAGGACAAAAATTCTAAACCTTCTATATTTAGAGGTTATTTTAAAGCTGAAGTAAACTATTTTTCCTAAATATCCACTGCAACTGTTAGCAAAAACCAAAACCTTGGTTGAAATATCTAATATATCTGACTTATGAACCAAAACCGAACCAAAATTTAAAGTTGGGTACAAATTTTTAGAGAGCAACAATTTATCGATTCGAGAAATTAATGCGTTGATGAGAAAACGAAAACTCGTATATCGAGACGATAAAGTGGCCGGTAATCTAAAGGTTAGATGAGAAAACGGCCCTAAAAGTTGTTAAGCTTGATCTGACTTTTTAACAGTTTTTTTTTTTTATTTTATACATATATAAGGTGGCTGATTCAGATCAGGCGTCAATGCAGTATATACATAACGGACGTTCTATTTTTAATTCATCCCAAAGAGTATATACACTGGCGATCAAAAGTGAGTGCATGATGATTTTTGTTAAATATTTACAATGTTTTTCAAGCTAGAATTTATTTATTTTTTATTTATACAAATTCGGTTCATGCTTTAATCAAAGTCAAACTTTCAAACTGTATACAGAGTTTAGAAAAATTCAACAAATTTTCATCAAAATTTTTAACTTTTTAATCCAAATAGTTAAAAAAATTTTAGTTATGCCGGTATCTATAACCGTGCGCAAGTGCTTAAAAAATATACCAGAAATTGACGAAAACTTTAACGATTTTTTTATTATATGGATGGTAGGCGTAATCGCTATTCGATCTAATAATTAAATTACCCTACTAGAGCAGATTGGACCACTGTGCGTCGCTCGAAATCAAATAAGATTTTAGACAAGTCTACACGCTTTCGTGAAACTTCTTCAATCTGATGTTGGAAAGTGTAATACCAGCTACCGAGCTTATTCGTAGCGGAACCATATACAGAAAAAGTACAATATGTTGACGTGTACAGATTGCATTGATATAGTCAGCCTTAAGTGCTCCAGTTTTGAGAATAGCGCCCAAGAGATTGATCTAGCGGTAGCGGGAACAATATAAAGTACCTCCTGGTAACACATAAATAGTCTTCGCGTGACTTGGACATATGTGAGCAACGAAAGAAGGAAGAATTTTTGCTTCAAATTTCTTAAAAAGGGCGTGCAGTTGTGATTGAATCCACCAATCTTTTTTTTTACACTCTACATATACAGTCAGCATCAAAAATATGAACACCCTGACATTTTGACGATTTTATTTATTTATATTTTCCATACCAAATTTTTCTTATTTTTTTATAAAAAAAATATAGTTCATTCGAAAGCAAAAACCAGCAGAATCTATTTTTTCAATTTCATACAGAACTCGGGAAGTTTCAAGAATTACCAAAAATGTTCACCAAAATTTTAAGTATGCAATTTTGTAGCCCTTTTCTAAGAACTACCGTTGATTTTTGAGTTTTTTTTTTTTTGTCATGTGTGTTGCGCATTTTGTTCCTATAACGCATGAACAAAATCTATTTTTATATGGAAGAAAATGCGGAACACCTTCGACAAAAAAAATTCTCAATAATGAACGGTAATTTTTAAAGACTTGAAACTTGCACCTTATTGTATTTAAATTTAATGCGTTATTAATCTGCATACTTAAAATTTTTCTAAGAAACCGAATTGAAAAATTGAAAATTTTGATACAAATTGTCTGGTTTTTCTTGAATTTTTTCCGAGTTCTATATGAGATTAAAAAAATTTTGATGCTGCTGGTGTTTGCTGTGGAATTAAATATATTTAAAAACATAATAATAAAAATTTGCTATGGAAGATATCTTTATCTACACATAATTAATTAATAAATAAAATCGTCAAAACGTCAGGGTATTCATATTTTTGACGGTGACTATATGTCCTTAATAAATAACACCAATTAAATGTTTCTTAAACCATGGCCCGTGAATTCTAAAAATAGTCTTAACAAATTGCTGTTACTAAAATAAATCTACGTGAAAATAGAATCACGTTTTTTTTATACAAAATTATATCGCGTTTCTTTTCAAAATACAAACAAAAATAAAAACGACACAAAAAATCATCGATTAAGGTAATGCATTTTTTATGGAGCAAAAACCACGCAGTATATGCATAGGTACTCGTATATACATATGTACATACTGTTAGTTGCAGTACACACACACATGCAGCACAGCACAACGGATCTGTGTGCAACGACTGGTTTAGTCAATTATTAATGCTGGTAATCAGTCGCTGATTGCCTGCAAGCACACAACTAAACGAATTAAGTTTTTCAATAATAACAAACAACAAAAAGTAAACAAACAAAAACAATAGCACGATTGGAAAATTGTGCGGCAATATTGAGAATTCAAGCGCAACCACGATTTGCTGTTGGCAGCAGTAAATTTACAAAATTTGTGCAAAATATTTAGATAGTATGTGTGTTAGGGTGGCCCTTTAAAAATCGCCATTAAAATTTTGTATGACGCACCGTTTATAATGTTGACAAAACATTCAGGAGTCGCTAGCAGGGTGTGGAAATCATATTAATGAACTTATTCATATAAATTCGTAAAATAACTGAGTTATAGCTGGCTTAAGTAAAAATTTTTGAAAAGTTTTGTAATAAAAAAATTACTTTTAAACTTTAAAAGCGACCCGTACTCATTTTTTTTTTGTCTGTTTTTTTGTTGTTTTGTGACTATTTTGTACGTAGAACGAAATAAGGAGGTACTGCATGATGTTGTTAGTTTAAGCACACCCTAATGAAAAAAAGATTATGTAGTAAATAGAGTTAATAAAGGCTGGCCAAATGCCCTTTAACACGCAAAGTATATTTAAATCTGAAACAGTTAAGTACATAAACATACTAACCTTTTTAAAAAACAAATCGGGTTTTCACATAGAGTCATTACGAAAGTAATGCTAGAGCTAGAAAGCGCGAATTTGTGAATATATACATACATGTATACATATGTGTATGAAAAGCTTTTAATCGCAAACCAGGAAGGGAGAAGTGGTGCCGTAGGGGATTGCTGAACTAAACAAACTTTGCAAAAGTTGCAGCAGATTTCCGAATAGGGAATTCAAAATTCGAAAAGAACACGACTGATAAAGCAAACTCGTACGTCAAAATTAAGCTCAAGAGAAACATCTGCAGTCATATTGACAAAATGGAAGAGACTGTTAAGCTGTGTTAGGTGATTCCTTTGGCTTAAATCTCTCACAAAATATGTTGGATCCTATAAAACGTCACTGCTGGATAAGAACTACACTCTCTTGGAATTCCATTGCAAGCTCATTTTTGGCGCAGGCAGAGATTTGGAAGTTTATAGCATGACGGGGAGAGCTACAAGAATAGACTGGTATAAAGCAGCACGGTTGATGACTGAAGAGGCAGCAGCCCCTCACGGTCGACAGTGTATGCGTCTTCTTTAGAAGATGAGGATAGCACAAAGCATATTCTCTGAGGACGGTACATTTTAGGGTCGGAGATATAGAGAAAATATCGACACACAAACTATTTGTCGATTTTAAACACCACTGGATCCGTTGAAATTGTGATGGACCTCACACAGCCGTTTGTTACTAAATGAGGTTCGAGGACGTGTTATGTTGAACTCGGCCAAAATCGACTGAGTGATTATGCACTCATGCGCTAAACCCAGTAGAAAAAAAAAAGAATAATTGAGTAGCAGCTGTAAAATATTGGAATGGAGCAGATAGCGAATGGGTTAATATATTTTAAAAATCATATACGAAATGATGGCTTCCATAAGCGCTCATCTTTCGTAAATGGGTAATTTAGTTTACTTACCGTAGGCCAAATGATGACGTGCTCGAAATGACAGGGAAAAAAAATTATTAAAATTCAACCGAAACTTAAATATAATGATCTATAAAACTGCGTGTCCAAGGTTCTTCTAAAAGCTTCAATTCTTTTTTGATTTTTCTGAAATTTTTTTCGTTTTGGGAGAATCCTACAATTGTTTTCAACAAGTTTTTATTTTGTAACATTAGTTAACTGGAACAGGAGAATCGATTTTCTTCAAAGCTGCTATTTTTTCAGCTTTTTGCACTAAAAAGTTTAATATAAGCAAACAAAAATCGCGCTCAACTTCTCTCTTGCTGTTGTTGTTGTTGTAGCGGCTCTTGCTAGTTTTATCTGCTTCCATTTAAAAAAAAAAATGAAATAAACAAATTGTTTGAAAAATTAGGGCTCCAGTGAATTATGAAAGTAAATTCCCGTTATTAACTGCTGTGCCCCGCGCCTTCGTGACTTCATGTCCTTCTAAGCATTTTAGACTTTGTTCCGTTTGAATTAATTAATTCGACCAAATGTTAACTTTGACCTAACGAGAATATTTTTGTTCTATAAAAATGGGGAAATTCAGTATTTCACTCATTTACTTAGATCATTTTTATATCTCACGCTAAACAAATAGCATTCAAGTAGTTAGTAAATAGTAGATGACATTAAATCCAAATCTGTTTGCTATATCAGGAAATTTTTTCAAGGCCTTAAGTTTGCAAATTTTTTTCAGAGTGTTTTTGGAATAAATGATAAAAGGTTAAAAATTCATGTCCGAGCGAAATTTCACGAGGAATAATTCTGTAGCTCACTCACGTAATGTTCATTTTGATCACTCTTTTGGAAAGTCTGAATAAAATCATATTTTAAAAATCGCTAGAGGGTTAGAATGTTCTAGAAAACTATTTGCTGGAAAATTTCACTCTCAGACAAAATTAGACAAAAATAATATGTCTCCTTGAAATTTGTTTATGCTTCAATTTATATTCGGTTAATAAATATAACTAATTTGATCTGAGAATGTAAAACGATTNGGGGTTTTACTATATTATCTTGAAGTCATTCCGCGCCCAAACAGTGACCCTGAAATTGTGCACAGTGTAATCCGACAAATAAGGGGGTTAGAGTCAAAAGGATCTAAGTAGGTCTGACATTGTTTTGAGATAATTAAAGTTAAAGTTGATTACTTATTGTAAATTCATTTGAAATCTTTCTTGCCTATATGAATGCTGATTAATTAACTAATTCAAATAAATATTATATTTAACTATACAAATATGAGTATGACTTATATTTTCACAAAATGTCACTTATACCCTTATGATCAAATATAGTACACTTTTGTTGTCACGGCGTATACGCAACATTACTACCTAAACGAGTAGACACGTTATTTCATATTAAATTTATTTGCCTCTTGCAATTATAATAATTATTA
>NW_016159721.1:0-31904 GCF_001687245.7 Rhagoletis zephyria
TCCGGGAATCAAAATGTTATAGTTTTCCTGCTGTGAAAAGGACTTCATATTGTGCTGCATATGCCACAACAGCTAAATTCTGAAGAATTCAATGCGATTTGCAACCTTGTACATACATACAGAGCTAACTTGTTGTTGTTGAGATTTAATAGCCCAATAAAGCAATTGAAATGTTAGGCGAATTAATAATGAAAAATAAAATGAGCAGAAAATGATGAATAGCCCACCATTTTTCGCTGCCAAGCTTTAGTGCCTTTGTGTCTCTCACGAACGTTTAGTTCAAAGCTATTCATTGCTCAGCGCCAGACCATTTAAAATGGCCCAAGGTAACGCTGACTGCCTGACGCGGTGTAGTGCTGAAGCTATAAATTTGCGGAGTAGGAATACGTTACACGAATAGCCGTAAAAAATGGCAAAGAAAAAAACAACAACAACAACAACAACAGACACACTGACTCCAAACTTTTGCAACAATCAACTCTTAAGGAGATCATCGTATCCTGCGGCACATAAATAAATAAATACAAGTGGAAAAGTGTACGCAGGCACTGCAGCGAAACGCAAACATTATTTTCGATTATCTAGCTGAGAGGAAGAGATGGAAGATAAAAGAGAGAAGGACACCACAGAAGACAACTACAGGTATGGATGCACGTTAGGGTGGTTCATAAACACATGTGGGGAAAAATATTTTTAAATCTTAAGTGCTCAACCCCCAGAATTTATCCAAAGGGGGAAAAAGAATACCCGTATTTTTTTGTAAAAAAAAAATCTAACTGTCTCAAAACCCATTAAGTTTTCCATCTATTTTNCTGGAAGATAAAAGAGAGAAGGACACCTCAGAAGACAACTACAGGTATGGATGCACGTTAGGGTGGTTCATAAACACATGTGGGGAAAAATATTTTTAAATCTTAAGTGCTCAACCCGCAGAATTTTTCCAAAGGGGAAAAAAGAATACCCGTATTTTTTTGTAAAAAAAAAAATCTAACTGTCTCAAAACCCATTAAGTTTTCCATCTATTTTCGTAAAAATGGTATCTATAAAATTCTTAAAAATCAACATTTTTCGATCAGAAAACTCTGTTTCTCTCAACAAAATACGGGTATTCTTTTTTCCATTTATATAAATCCTAGAGGTGAGACCTTTACATTTTAAAATTTTTTTGGACCACCCTAATGTATATAGTATGCAGGATGTTGAAGGACGCTTGTATGTGGTCGTAGACAATGATTGCACGCAAAGCAGCGATTGCCAAGTTTGGGCAAACAAGCACACAAAATTACACATGCAATGGTTAACACACACACATACACTTATTTACACGCAGTTAATGGACTTTACATTGCCTGTATGTAGGTATGTATTGTACGGACTTTCGAGCTTTTGTATGCGGTCAGGTGTGTGTGCGAGTACTTTTCCGCGGCACGTAGAAAATTGCGAAATTGCAATGCATAACAACAACAAGAAAAAAAAAACCACACACACACACACACATCCAAAATTGCAGTCGAAAATCTGTACACAAAAGACTTACTCACTCAGCAGTGAAAACGAAAACAGGTGAAGCTGCAGCAGCAGCAATGAGGCGGAAGCAAAGTAGACGATGCGGAAGAAGAAGAATGAGCTTTATAAAGCGGCTTGCCAAAGGAAGGTTTAAGACCTCAACTTAAATGTTGTTGCAACTCTAGTCCATTGTCATTTGTTGCACGGCAAGCAAGCAAGCGAGCGCTGAGAAAGAGATAGAGAGAGTGGGAGAGAGAAATTGAGACACAACCCGCACAAACGGAAGTGAGCCAAAAGGAAGCCAACAAGAAAATAAGCAGAGTTGAAAAGAAGTAACGGAATAGCCAGGATCTTTAGCGCTGCGATAATATTTGCCGCCAGCCGTGGGGCAATGAAAGCGACTTAACGGTGCAAGCAATGAGCGCCGAGGAGGCAAAGCATGGCGCAGGCAACAGCAGCCAACACCATGGCCACATCAGCACCAACGGCAGCTGCAGCTTGTTTGGCAGTTTGTTGCACAACAGCGCCAACATATTTCCGTTTTATTTATATCCGCATTGTTGCATTCTCGCATTCATTGTTTGCTTATATCGACAATTTACTATAAAATGCTTTGTTGGCGCAGTTAGCTAAACAAGAAATGGAAGAAAGTGAAAAAGTAAAAGAAACCAAACCAACTATCTGCTATATATCTCTACGAAACTACTACTACTTATATCTACTGGCTTACTACTTTCTTGTTTCAACTCGATTTTATTTATTTTTTATTATTGCTGCTGCAAGCGCTTGCAGTAGTGTGTTGAATTGCTTCTTGTAGAAGAAGTCTGTGTGCGTATGTATGTTTGTACATACTTAGTTGAAAAAATAAGTTATGTACATAAATAAAATAATCTCACATCCGTTATGCTCGTGCAAATAGTACTAGCAACAATAGCCAAACAATACTTTTACTTTTTGCTACTTGCAATTCGCTTGCCGTAATGCCAATGTATCTTTAGCATTATTAGACAAGTAGATATTTGTACTAACATACATAGGTACATGTATGCGTATGCACGAATAGTATACCAGCTGGTTAAGCTAGCGCTTATGAGCTTATTTCCTTATAGGAAATTTTGAATTAGAAATGCAGATGAGACTCACTTCTTTCAACTACGACCAGGGCAAACGTATAAAGGACTACGATTTGAGGGCATGCACCTGTAATGTCTTCACCCTTAATGGGGAAGGTGCCTCTACCCAGCTGGTTGTTGTCCCCGTGAAAAAAAAGCTGACATCACCATCATGGACGGAGCAAGGCAAGAAACACCTAGGGCCTTGCGGCGTGCGTGCGAAGTTGAGATGCTGTCCGACAGGAAAAACGGTCGAAATTTGTATCAGTGAATTAGGCGACTTACGGAAAGTTTCAAAACCAGAGCGATGACCGATGTTGCCACCCTATTGAATGGCAGTAACAATAAAAATAGAGTAGAAGACGAACCCGAGCCCTCAGTCGATGATGACGGAGTCGTTGTTCCACCGCCTGGCTGTGACAAGGTACAAATAGTGATTACGCGACTGAAAGAAAACAAATCTGCTGGAGCTAACGGCTTGCCAGCCGTACTATTAAAGTACCAGAATATGGTCAGATGAACGCAAGCCCGACGACTGGAATTTAAGTGTGTTCTACCCAATCCACATGAAAGCCGACCCGCCATGCGCGCTTAATTACTGCGGTATCAGCCATCAAAGCATGCAAGTTTTTATCGAGCGTATTGTGTGAAAGACTGGAGCCCACAGTCAACGAACTGATTGGGCCTTATGCGTACGGCTTTACACATTGAAAATCAACCGTAGATCAGGTTAGCACAATACACCAAATCTTCGAAAAGAGCTCACGTGATTTCTTTAATCTGATATTGGAGAAGACAATAAGAGCCACAGAACTGAGTGTACCGACTATACTTTTTATAAAGAAAATGCGTGACAGCATCAGCGAAAAAAATCATAAAAAATTAACGAGATTTTTTAGAAAAGTGAAACTTGCACTTTATTGCACTAAAACTTAATGGGCTACAAGTTTGCATACCAAATTTTGTTCTAAAGATTTTGAATAAAAAGATTGAAATTTTGGGCAAAAATTTGCCGAATCTTTATCTTTTATAAATCTAATACTTTTGGCCAAGGCTGTATTTATTTTCCGCTACGACTACTAAGTAAAGCTTATATTTTTAATATACAAGATGCGTGCAACTAATTAGCAACGAAATTCAAAACGATATTGCTTGCAAATTATATTTATTTAATTTTTAATAATTTTCATTTAAAATATAATTCAATCTATATCAGAAACCACAATAACAAAAGTTGCAAAGCTTGCACAAATTGCAAAAAAATTAATCTTTTTAAGTTTCAAAATTTCAAAATTTTTAATTAGAATATATAAAAAATTTTCGGGTATGCAGTTTTGTAGCCCATTCAATTTTAGTATAATAAAGTCCAAGTTTCAAGTCCGTTACATTACCGTTGATTTTTTAGAATTTTTTTTTGTCGAGGGTGTTGCGGATTTTTTCCATGTAAAAAAAAATTTTGATCATGTGTTTATGGAAGAAAATGCGCAACACCCTCCACAAAAAAAAATCTAAAAAATCAATTATATATATATATATTAATTAAATAAATATAATTTGCAAGCAATATCGTTTTGAATTTCGTTGCTAATTAGTTGCACGCATCTGTATATGCAATAAATAAAAAATAATAATGATATCTAATACGAGTTTAAAATTACTTAAGTCAAATTCAAAATTAATTCAAGTATTCAATTGTTGCATTAGCTACATAAAACCAATAGTTTCACAATGCAAGCAGCACACACAAACTTTTTACAAGTAATAAGAACATAATTGGCATCGACTTCTCTTAGTCGTATAGAAAATCGAGCACTTGGTAACACATTTAATTTTGTTGGTGTTGATTGGCTTTTCCGACAGGGTTGTAATAGCATTTATTTTGGAACGAAGAATTACACTGAAGACGTCATAAGGCACAAGGGATGATCGAGTAAAATACGTTCCAAAATAAATCATTTTAAATTTTTTATAAGAAATTTCAGCGTTTAGAAACGCATTTTCGTTCCAGCCATTATTGGCAGATGTAACTTTCTATAAGGGTTGCCAGATTTTGAAACGGAGAAAGGAGTACATTTATATTTTCGATAGAAAAAAAGGCGTACATGACATAAAAAAGGAGCACAATTTTATTTTTAAATTTTTTGTGCAATTTATTGTTACAAATTACCATTAATTAGGTACAAACTAACAAAGATATCTTAGAAATCATTTTCAAAGCAACAATAAATGTGAAAAATAAATAACTATATGGGTTGGCTTTCCAATAGGGACGATTGTTAAAGAGATGGTGATCGAAGGGGGAGTGGACGTGGCACCTTTTCCGACCTTTTTGGAGAGGGCATGAACCGCCATTGACAAAAATGTTACTCCCGACCACCTAGGTCCCCTGCGGCAACCCTTAGAAAAATTGCCAAAAGTCACAATTTTCACTTGCGTCCACAGTATTTTTGCGTAGAATTCGGTTCTCAATGACCGCCCTTATAGGAAAGTTTCCCCAACTAAAAAACTAAAAACTAAAAAGAATTCCAGACTCTTCCTGAATGTATGACCATTTTTTTGATTTAAAAATTATAATTAATTTAATATTTTTCTGATTTTTATACCCGAGCGCCCTGCCCCTAAGGCTATGCTTTTCACGATCACACTTAACTTTGCTTACTAAGTAGTGTTTGCCACAATATGAATGGCAAAGTACAGCGCGCAAAATAATAACTGTCGCACAGGTTTTTTGAAAAATAAAAGGGTTCTTTATAGATTTTGTGTTTTTTTTTGTTAACTTTGTAAATATTTTACTTTAATTTTATTAATTGGTTTTAAAATTTTAATCCTGATTTGCATTTGCCTGATTTGCGGCACGAACCTCTTTTTCAGGTGTATTTTTTCTTAGATTTTGTATAAAAAAAAGNAAAAAAAAAAACTGCATAGGGTTGGTCGAATGAATGCCCTCCTAGTCACCAGTTTCGAGTCTTTTCAATTGCTGAGTATGAGGCCTTATGTTGGACAAAAGACGGAGTATAAAGGACCCAAATGGGGGAAANTTAGCCTATGGTTACAGAAGATATGTAATAAAGTAACCGACGAAGACTTGCGCTTTTCTCCCAAAGTGTTTACCGCCGGTAAACCCAAATGAAGGTTAAAATTTAAAAAAAAATTTATAAAATTTAAGTAAAATCTGTGGATGATTAACAAAAAACTACTTTTTCGAAAAATCTATAAAGGCCGCTTTTATTTAAAAAAAACTGGGCAGCAGATATTATTTTACACCCTGTATATGATAAAATATTACTAGCTGGAAAAAGGAGTACAAAAGAAGTACAAAGCTAATAAAGGAGTACATTTCCAGATATTTTTTTTGGGAGTACATTGCAATAAAAAGGAGTACGTTTACTTCCAAAAGCAGTACGTCTGGCAACCCTACTTTCTATTGATTAAGGATGACAGAAATATTTTTATACATATAATTCTATAATATTTTTAGCTGGAAAAAGGAGTACAAATCAATAATCTGCGGATTCTCCGATATAAAAGCATTTATAAAGAGTAATAAGAGGGTAAGAGACGAATTGACTGGTGTCAAAGGAGACAGGAAAATCGTCAATATAATTTTTGAGCAAAATATTAAACTCGGCAATACAAAAAATTAGGTTGTTTGACCTGATATAAAATTGACTCGAAGATGTGTGAAAAAATAATAAATAGAAAAGTAATAAATACGCATTTAAGACCAAGATCATAAGTATCGCTTTAGTTTCCAAATGGCATAAAATTCATAAAATATCAAAGGTATTAAATCCTTGTTTACCGGGGAAAAATTATTTTCTTTCAGAAATGGTTCAAATGTGACCTGAAGACCCTACTGTATTTTTATTGCTTGAGCCACGTATGATTCTAATAAAAAATTCCCAAAAATTCTGAACCTTTTGCAATGCTAAGGTGTAACACATGTCGAATGAGTTATATGTGCAATACATATTTGGCTAGCTTACTTTTCCTACCAGGTTTCCCCTTAGTGCCTATATATGTATGTATGTATGTATGCACGTGCACGTGCACATTCGAGCATGTGTGATTTGTGCTATTCNCAAAAAGTAAAGTTGGAATTTTAATGTTCTCACCGCCAAGATTGTTCTATACCAACAAAATGTTGTAGGTGGCTCAAAGTTTTTTATTTATTTAATATGGGGGGAAAAAAAATTTCCGTAGATATGGTATAAAATTCTTGAAAATCATTATTCTTCGATCTGAAAATTCTGTTTCTCTTCGGGAGACTTCCAATAAAACCGTGCAACAATCAATTTTACACACAAAAAAAAACAAAAACAAAAATTAATTTATTCGCGAAATTAGGGGCCAAAAATGGACCTTTAAAATTTTAAATTTTTTATTTAAAATGTCGGCAAAAAAAAATTCGCTCTTTGAGGATTCTAAATTCAACAATGTTATTTGCTTTTGGATAACTTTCATAATTTTACGATAAATGCAATTTGAAATTGAATATAGTAGTTCTTTCTATTTTCATTGGAGGGGTGTAAAATGACAGAGCGTGGCCTGTAGATGCGTAATAAAGTTTAATTTTTTTTTTAAAGGGTTGCCATCTGTTAAAATTTTATTAAAATTATTTAATACGTTAAATGAATTAGATATTACAATATGGGTATAAATCTAAATGGGTTTGAAAATGGATTACCTTTAAACTGCACGTAAAAAGGTTGCCACATGTTTAAAAAATCAAATTCAATTTAAGATATTTAGCAAGAAATAAGTAAAGAGTAAAAACATTTCTGAAACATTAAAGTTAATTTAAGAGTCCACTAATTTAAAAGGAACGTAATCGGAACAAATAACTTTGTTTAAAAATGTGAAAATCAGGGCGCACCCTTATGTTTTAAATTTTTTTTGTTTACTTAATTTTAATTGCACTTGATTTTCGATAACAATTTCGATAATTGTGCATATAATTACAAAGATAAATATATCGATGAATATGACGATAAAAATAGTGTAGCGACAAATATATCTATCAAGAACGCGCTGAATGTATCGATCTACATATACTCGTATATCAATAAGCGTTTCGACAAAAGGTTTGAGCGTTGAACTCACTCCATTTTTTATAAAATTTTCATTTCAATTGAAATTCCTGTGCCACAATTTTAGGCTTATTCACATTTCTTTTTCGAGCTTATTCTCTTTGCCTACCTTCCTGTGTTTGCCTTGTACTACCTTTTCGTATTTTTGGATGAACGAGAATCGCCAAACAAAGCACTACATTCTTATTCAATTTCTTTGTAGGTTGGATTTCATAGGGTTTTCGCTGTGTCAGCAGCAAAGTCAAGGCATACTTTCCGGCGTACTTAAGAAGCCAAACAATACAACTGATTTTTTTCGATTTCATTTTTAACTGCTTTGTTGAAAGTACATGTTTTTTGCTTGTTTTTTTTTTTTGTTTTTTAAACAAAGAACTTGACAGGTTTTGTGTAGAATTGGATGTGGTCTAGTTTTTCTGGAGTATGTGTTTGTTTTTGTATTTTGGAAATTCAATAAAAAAAGAGCTTTCCCAGTTTTTAAATATTTGCCCTTAAATACCCATTAAAAATATTGAATTTTAATTATAATTTAATAACATTCCGCTTAGGCGCATAAAGTCCACTTTCAGGCGCTGCTGTCGGCTTAATATTTTAAACAATTTATTAAATACCGTTGAAGCTGAGTTTGGTTTGGAAAAAATATATGTGTATATACAATAATTAAATGCAAAAACAAATCACGCAAGCCACAGCGCCCTTTATAATTATTCATAGTTTATGCAAATTTTTAGCCAAAAAACCCCGGTAAAAATCCATCACCATCAACATACGCCTAGAATTATGCAATAAATTTAAGCACCGCTTCATTTTGACATTAATGCCAAACCAGCCGACGCTGCAGCGCTGGCTTCCATCCATATAGTAGAGTGAAAATTTATTTATTAATAAATTCTTGTTAGTTGCAAAATCGCTTTATAAACGGCGCAATTTCGCCTATAACTATGCAGCGTAAAATAAGCGCACGCACACTCAGCTACATACATGCATACATACGTGTGTGAATGCGTGTAAATACGCGCTAACAAAAACGCAATCACCTCATTGGCATTTCGTGTATATTTTTCTTCTATATGTATTATTTTTTTTTTTTTTCGGTCGCTCGCTCACTTTTGCTCGCTCGTCACCACGTTTTATGCTGCATCGTTATTACTTCATTCCATCGTTGCGTGTCGAACTAAATGAAAATTTATGTAGTTTTCAATTTATTTTCGCAATGCGTTGGATGTTTCGACTGATTGCTATGCTATACGGTGGCAAAGCCATCGAGATTATTTATTGGAGAGATTTTGGGGAGGTGTGCCACATCGTCGGTCACATGACACCTACACTTATAGCGTTTGTTTATACGTATGTACATATGTATGTACGTATTTGTTGTTGTCCGCTGTGTGCTTCCGTTAACATGCTTGTCATCCGTTTATGACAGCTGTCATATGAGCGTCTATACGTACATACATACATATGTACATATTTTAATGAAAAACGAGCAGCGAGTACCATTTTTTTTTTTTTTAATTTTAATGAGAAGAGGTTTTTCGAACGATACGAATTTATTTATTTATTTTTTTAATAAATCTGAAGCTGTATTTGCAAAATTTCATTGCACCTTAGACTATGTTCAAACAGGCACCTAACTAGCAAATAAAGAACATTTTCACCAATTTAGGCCTTAAATGTTACTCAGTTTATCAAACAAAAATTTAAATTATTAATTGGCAATTAATGTGTGCCGAATTCTCTATGAAACCCTGCTCGGTATGTTTAATTTTGACTTGCAGGTATGTTTATTGAATAAAGAGCAATCCGCTATTTATTTCTGGTCCTCTTTTACAGCTGATATTCCAGCTGATATTCCATCAGGAATGGAAAATTGAATTATAAAATCGTACCTAATTTACGGAAAACTTTACCTAAAAGTAGATTGATGTACCTAAAAAGTAAATTTGTATTTCTTTATGAAGAAAATAGGAGGGGTTACAATTCCCATCGATACCATATCAATTTCAGCACTCACATTAAACAAATTTAGTCTATGACGAGAATCTTGGCGCTGCTCAAGCCAGACGAAACTATGTTGTAGAAAAGGTGAATCACTTTCCTCCCAGTTCTTCGTACTGACGTTTTAAAAAGTTTACGGTACTTTGACCGTCCTTCTGTATCATTTGTATGCCCCTTCACATAGGAGGGCAAGCTATTAGACCAGTGGCCCGTTCCAGAAAATACATTGAAATATCAATAAAAATAAGAACTGGGCTCGAATCGTAACATCCGTTAACGGATCGAAAACCATACGAAAGAAAATTACGTGATACCGTCAGCCGTATAAGCTGAATGGGATAATGAGTATGCTCACGTATGTNCGTAACATCCGTTAACGGATCGAAAACCATACGAAAGAAAATTACGTGATACCGTCAGCCGTATAAGCTGAATGGGATAATGAGTACGCTCACGTATGTCATAATTCGAAAACGGTGTTTTTACGTGACGATTAATACGATATCGTATGTGACCAATGGAGCCCTGATTTCCTGAGAAGTTATTTGCCTATGTTCCAAATGTACCTAAAATTGTGTGTTTGTACCGAATGTACTTTCAAAATAAATAAAGGTACGATTGTACCAACTTTTCCATCGCTGTAGGTAATCCAGCAGCTGATTTCGTATCGCTAATTGCGCAGCTGACGCGTGTGTGAACACAAAACTCAATGCCGCAATTTAAAGCTTAATTGACTCAGCTAATTGGCCTGTTTGAATATATGTAGTCTTATAGAGTTGCTTTTATTGATGACTTATCGTTAGGGCCGAAAAATGGAAGCTTTTGCTTGGAATTGATAATTTTACTTATTCAGGGTTTCAAAGCTAATGACCATGCATGTTTTGCTTTAGATATTATTTCGTATTTGTAATAAGTCGTCTCCAAGGAATTTCGAAATCCGATATTTCACAGCCTGCTGTCTCACTTTTCCCTTGCGAAATAATGGAACCCTCATATACAAATTTCTGTTAAAATATGGGTTGTCGTGTGCTCTTTAAAAAAATCGTAGCATATTTCTTAAGAACTCCGTGCTACTTACGAAAATTTGGATCAACATATTTTTCTTGAGTATTTCTACAACTTGTATTTAATATGGAGTTTTGACAGTTCGATGCACCAAGACGACTGGAAATATCTAATTTAATTTAGGCCATGGTTATCATGAATTATTATCAAAATTTTAGGTAATTGTGTTTAACAGTTAGATGTGACGACATATTTATATATGCAAAATTCATATGTTTAATACTTTTAGCTAACCGTAGACTGTTATTTAGGCTTGAGAGCTTTTGGGACTTATAAGATCTTTTGGGTCATCTTCCTTTTAAGTCCCCTACAAGGCAGAAATAAATTTGCTCAACCACTGAACAAGTGCATAAAACACCGTGCAACAAAAACAAAAAAACAATCGTGGTACAAAGCTCAATAAAAATATTACAAATAAAATGTTAACAAGCCACAATAACATTGACAAATAAAAACAAAAAAATTTCAAAACACCCGAAAGAATCAATATACTCACGAAACTATGGGCCAAATATAGTAAAACTGCGTTTTTGGTTTTTCACTCTGACGTCTGGATTTTTTTCAAAGGACTTTGAAATGTTAATTTTTAATAATTCAAACGAATATAAAAAAAAATCAGTGCCATGTAAAATAAAAATATGGGTACCAAATGATAGAAATTAAAGTAACGAATAGGTATTGAAAACGCGCTTTTAATAAATTGTATCTTTTTAAGTTAATTAAGTTTGCAGGACGAAATTCGATGATGAGGTCGTGCGTATATAAGTCCACAAACAATAATTTGTCCAAGGAAAAATACTGCAATTTTTTAAGGATATTTAATGACAAAATTTTTAAAGGACATTTTCTATACCCATTCGACCTTATGCAACAAAAAATTTATTCTTTTATAATTCTACAGGATTTTCTCTTTTATATGATACCATTATTGTTAACCTACATTGCACTTAATTCTTTAAATAATTTTTTGAAATAATCATATTTTTTAAATTTCAAAACCTTTAAAAAAAATCTGATGTCAGAGAGAAAAAATGAGTACGCAGTTTTACTATAATTTACCCATAGTTCGCGAATATATTATTTTTTTGTGTTAAATTTACTGTCGCACATATTTAACCCTAAACAACCCAGTAACCTTTCGAAACGTATTTGACCAATAGTGGCCAGCGGACACACAAAATAAATATAAGGAAGTTAGGAAAGAAACCAAAGGCATTTTGATTGCAAAAAATATCATAGTTTCGTATATACTAGTATCGCCCCATTGTCGAAATTCAATTTCCATGGTCATCGCTGAACTAGCCAGTTACGATCGAAATATATCACGCGAGTGAAGTTTTATAAAGCTTTTTATGTATTTTATGTATATCCGCACAGAGTAAAAGCACTGCCTTATTGTCACTGACTTAAAAGCAATGACACCAACTAACTCATCACCCCTACTTAAATTGCACTCTTATTGCCTCTTAAGGCAAAAGCCATTTCCATTAGTCCATTGCGCGTGGCATAAAATATATTTGCCATACATTTTTAAAGAGTCGATTAGTTGGATTTTAACTTAATATATATTTCTTGGCTGTATTCACGTGGTTGATAGACATTTTTTATTTCATGTTCCAGGCTTTAATGCAAAAATAATAACCGAAAAACAAATCAAAAGTTCCACAATTTCCTCCTAAATATTTACATACAAATCATTCCACAAATCAATTTCAAAGGAAGGTTTGTTAAGAAAAATAAATAAAAAATAATACAAAACGAAATTGAGTAAACACCCAAAAACATCTGTTTACATGCCTCCTCATAATGGAATTGGAGTCGCCGCATAAAAATCACATTAAAAAGCCTACTCGCATTCCAAGTACCCAAGTGGCTGGTCGTTTGCTATTTGTTGTTTGCCGTCTGTGCCAACAGCCATGCAACTATAATCCTTTCCACATGTAATTAGTTGCCTTAAAGCTCAAAATTATTGATCCCTTTTATTGTCGGGTCATTTAAACAAGCCTATTAAATTTTATGATGCTGTTTTTTGTTGACCCAGCTAGGCAAGCAAGCGAGCAATCGAGCAAACGGCCAAAGGTTTGGCACGCCACTTGTCGCTCTCTGCTTTGAACATTCCACGCGCAACACATCATTCGGCAGTAGGTACTGGGGACTTCTTGGCAGCGTTGTGTGGCAGGATATTTACTAATACATAAACACAATCACATACACACACGTACATATGCATATTTAATTGGATGAACTTGCAATATGCCTGTGAGAAAGCCGACTAGTTGGGAATTAGTTTTTTTTTCTTGCCAACTCAGATCTTAGAGTAAAACAAGGCCCAATTGAATTTTCTCATTGAGCTTATCTTTTATTTTAGCGCATACTTAGAAAATTTTAAGATTAGTTACCTTATAAACCAGCTTTAAGCAGAGCACTTCCGAACTACCCCATATATTCCGAAAAGGTAGATTTTTTCGAAAANTTTAGCGCATACTTAGAAAATTTTAAGATTAGTTACCTTATAAACCAGCTTTAAGCAGAGCACTTCCGAACTACCCCATATATTCCGAAAAGGTAGATTTTTTCGAAAACATCAAACCATTCAATTCCTAAAGCGTTCTATTCAGGGATATTTTATACCACTGTATATTTACACAAATTCACATACAACTACGCACACTTCTTTAAGCAGCTCGTGCGCTCCATTTCAATCCGTATGCAGTGGTGCATATCGGATACCTTCGACATGTCGACATGCAATTCGAAACTCATATAAAATTTAATATGGGTCTCTTTTGCTGACATTTTCATGCCATTTTACAGCACACTCATCACCGCGGCGACCGCGGCGACCGCTGCGACCACACCAGCAGTAGCAGCAGGACCACTGTCAATTTTTGCTCGACTACTCAAGGTTGTCACAAGCAGAAGTATTACGCTTATGCGCTTGAATGCGCGTGTGATGTGAGATTAAGATAGGGAAGCGGGGGAGTAGAGCCACTGGGGAAGTTTTGTGTATGTACGTTGAGTATACTTACGAAAAAAAATTTAATCATAAACACGGCAAAGGATGGTGGCTTTACAAGAAAAATATTTAGCCAAGACTTATTCACTTATCGCACTCCAAACTTAATCAAGTGACTANATATTTAGCCAAGACTTATTCACTTATCGCACTCCAAACTTAATCAAGTGGCTAGCAGCTCCAATGATGGCCATTTTCGCTTAGCCATCTGGTTGAATGGTCAATTGAGTGAGGCGAATATAACACTAAGATTTTATTTCTACTACTCTGTACATAAATATGTATGTATGTTTATGTCTTGTTGATTAGCTTGGTGCTTTAGTTGTAGTGCTTTTTCAAGCAAGATTTAGTGAAATTCTTTGANTGAGTGAGGCGAATATAACACTAAGATTTTATTTCTACTACTCTGTACATCAATATGTATGTATGTTTATGTCTTGTTGATTAGCTTGGTGCTTTAGTTGTAGTGCTTTTTCAAGCAAGATTTAGTGAAATTCTTTGAAAAATCTGATACTATTAGTCGATGTTTATTGGTGTTAGATTGCCTTCGCTAAGTACGCTGTGAATCAAGTTTACCTCAATTGGATGCCCGATCATAGTAGTTATACAATGTGGAATTGGGAATAAGGCACGACCTTCTCCGATCTATGTGATGGATGAAATTTGACATGTTAGTAAATACTTTGCTAGTGGGTTGGCTAAAAAATCCTGGCCAGGATATTTTTAATTAATTATTAAAATATGACTATTATTTTTTTTTTTAATTTTGCTTAATTTGTTTAATGAACAAAGTACATATACGTCAATAAAAAGCATAAACCCCATAGAATGTTTTAAACAGAGGAGTGAAAATTACAAATATTACTTACCTGTTCATACCTGCCAGGAAAAAAATAGACAACCCAACGCATATAATTTTTCACTAAAAAACTGAGTACAAAGTTTAAAAAATATCTTGACCAGGATTTTCTCAGTCAACCCACTCGCGAAATATTTGCTAGCATGTCAAATTTCATCCATTAAATAGATCGGTGAAGGTCGTGCCTTATTTGGATCTTAGACTAATATCTTTGGAAAAAAAACAATTTCATAAAATTTTTATTACCAAAATTGTCCATTGCCGAACACTGAAGCACTTGTCACTTGTAGGTAGGACCTTTTAATGAGAAAATTAAATACTTCTGCTCGTTTTCACTTTCCTCCGCGGAAGCAATTACAGCTTTAAACTTTTTAGGATTTGCCACGGATCCGGTAATTGGTAAATTTTTTTGGTGCTGCTTTCGAAAATATGTAATACCAAGGCTTTATTGCCTATAAAATTTACCCAATTTTCTTTAATTACAATTAAAAAATTTACTTTAATTACCTAATTTAATTTTTTGTTTTACCTAATATACTTTGATTAAAATTTAATCAAAATTTACTTTAATTACCTATACTCTACTCGATATTTTTGTCGATTAACTTTGCGATACTTGGCCGATAAAATATTCGTCAATTTCAATCGATAAACTCAACAGTGTTTTTTCTTCCATCGATAAACTTCCTGAAAGTCCGATCATTAAGATTCCATATGACAAATCTACCATTCGATATATTCGTATTTGACGGATTTGCCTTCGATAAGAATTTCAGTAATTTAAAAAAATTAAAATTTATAGAAACAAAGTTGGCAAAAATTTACTTTAATCTTACGATACATACATAAGTACATACGTATGTATAAACATACATATTTCGTGATTTTTACGCAGTGGGTTTTGATATACATACATACATATAGTACATGTGCAGCATTTTTTATTTTTGCCAGTTTTACATCAAACTTTTAATCGAATAAATAAAAGCTTGCAATTTCGAAGCTGCGTATTCACATATGCAAATATACATATGCATAGATTTGTTCATTAGGGTGGTCCAATATTTTTTAAAAATATATTTCATATAAAATATGTGGAAAAATTCAAACCTCCAGCGTTACCGTTAAATATTAACCGATTTCAAAATAAAAAATTCGGGTATCCTTATTTTCCATTTTCCATATATCAGGGGGTGGCAGCAAAAGATTCCAAAAAGTTGATTTTCTTGCGCATTTTTGGACCACCCTAATATACATACATACATACATACATATGTATCTCCGAGAATTTCATTGTGTTGATATTTTTGTATCTTAATTTTCAAAGAAAAATAAAAAAAAATAAAAAAAAATTTTGTGCAAGGAAAACATATCGCATATCGCCTTAATGCATGTACATGTATTCACCATTTTGGTGCAAAGCCCCACCCATGCACTATCAACACCCATAAATCAACTTAATTTAATGTTCTGTCATAAAAAGCAAAGTTTATGCAACTTGTTGTTGTGCTCTTTTACCATACACTTGCCGGTTCTTATCAATCCGTGCGTGCGCGTATTTGTATCCTTTTGGCCTTAGTGTTATTGGCATACCAAGTTTATTACCGCTTCTTTTAGCAACGCCACCACCATTTCAAGTATGATTGAGTGTTTTGTATTTCAACTCATTTTTATGATTATTAGGCAAAGATCGCTGCTGACGTTCAACTCTTAAAAGGGTGGTCGTTGTTATGCCTACGGTAGAGGGAATAATACGCCAGAAAAAAAAACATGAATGCATGTGTTGCTGCTGCTGTTGGTTATTATTATTTTTAGGCATTTACAAAAGTTTTATGTTTTCGCCCATACGGTCGGCCAAACTCCCGAGTACCGTTTGCTGTTTTTATTGTTATTGGTAGCCTCTTCACTCAAGTTAAGTTGATGACTGCCTGCCTACATTTGTTGTCGTTAATAAAATGCCAAATAACATTGTTTTGCCGCCCTTTTAATCCTTTTCGTGCAACAACAACTTAAATAATAAAAACAGCTACAATAAAAAAAAATACGTGCCGTTATTTTTTGCCCTACAGCCAGCAGGTTAGCAGATGTCGAACATCACTCAACGACGCGCTTATACTTACTCCCCGGCCAGGACTATGCTGCGCCTCTTCAACTCAGCTGTGCTGTGTGCGCTGTGTTGATCCCTTTTCGTGCTTACACAATTCATCAAATCACTTCGTATCTATATTTGGCCACGGTCGAGGCTATTTTCAGCAATAAAGTGTTGCAAAGTCATTAAATTAATCTAAAAATTTTTTATTTATTTTTTATTGTTAAATTCGATTTAAGGTCAAAAAAGTTTGAAATCTCTATCTTTCATTACGTTGGCGGTGGTCGGGGTAGTGGTACTGCAGTGGCGCGTGCATGTTCGAGGCCTGGGCGTGGAGGGTGGCTCAAGTGTTCTTCTGGTCGTAAAACAATTTCAAAAATGACAAAGTTATCCCGTTGGCGTTTATTTGAAGGGTATTTATTTGCGCGTAGTTTGCTATTTGCGGTTAAGCTTAGGTACTTTGTTGAAGTGGGAGAATAATACGGATGCAAGGAATACAACTTTGAAGTAGCAAGGGATGGTGAGAGGACTCAGGAAATTAAGCAATGCAGGTAGTCAAAGCAATAAAAATGCTTCGTTTGGTTTTAAAGAGAAAATGAAGCGAGAAAAGGCATTTACTCTGGATTAAGTTTGAAACTAATTTTAATAAACTGAAATGATATTTATATATGTACATAAAACTTTTTTCCTTAAACTCTCCATCATCCTTAAACTGGAGATAATCATGGAATTTTAAGCATTTTATTAGGCATTTAAAATTTTCGTATTTGATTTGCTTAGTGGATTTACTGTTTTCATATTTTTAGAGCAAAGATTGGGCAACAAGTGCTTACGAGTAAAGTTAGCGTCGACAGAACCTTTACAAATGGCAACGTGCGATTATTTTAATAACTGCTTAAAAGTTGTATGGAAGTTATGGTTCTCTATGCTGAATAATCCTTGACACTCTTAGCCCCTCGTGGCTGCAAGATTCCAAATAATTCGCACATTATTTCTGGGCGGTAAAAGGTTAATTAACTTAAAATATAAATTTCGTTTCACGAGAGATATAGTGCTAATCCTCAAAATCAAAGTTTTTCACACAAATAACCAACAGAGGTCTGCACAAGTACACTCTAAAATAGCTACTCTTTGCATTTTTATTTCCAAAAGTTAGTTAGTTACGTTTGCTGTGCCTTAAGAGAAAGCAACCGACAAGCTGTTTCAAAATTAAACAATTCGAAAGTTTTTTTTTATTATTTTCGCGACTTTTTATTTAAACCGCGATTAAATACCCCTATTGTTAGGATTAGCTTGGGACTTTTTCGGGATTTTCCGGAAATTTTCGGAAGTTTTTAAAATTTTCTCGGATTATTAAAGTTTTTAAATTTTTTTCGCATTTTTGTTAGGAATTTGTTCGAGATTATCGAAAATTTGCCGATTTTTTGGCACTGTTGTGATTTTTTTTGAATTGTGCGGGTTTGGTTTTTTTCGCGTGGAGGCGAACCCACCATGACTTTTTGGAATTATTAGTGGTTTTTCGTTTTTTATGCCGAAAGCTTGGTGATTTTTCAAAGTAAACAAAAACAAGAAATATATGCTTGCGTTAAATTCAAAAACAATTTTCGATGTATGATTTTTTCTAGACGTTTAAAAACTCAAAATTGATTTTTGGATACTTTTGGGATTTCTTTGAGATTTTCGGTGTTTTGTCGTGTGACCGCATTTATTGGGTCAATGTCGGGATTTCTCTAGTCGGGTGTGTTGACTTTTTGGAATTTTCAGTGGTTTTTCATTTTTTATGCCAAAAGATTTGAGATTTTTTAGAGTAATTAAAAAAAAAAATTATGTTTGCGTTAAATTTTAAACAATTTGAGATGTTTTGTGATTTTTTACGAGATGCTTAGAAACTCAAAATTGATTTTTGGACACTTTTGGGATTTTTTGAGATTTTCTCCGTTTTGTCGTATCTCCGGATTTTTTTTTGTCTATGTCGGGATTTCTGTGGGCGGGTATTTTGACTCTTAAAAATTTTTTGTGGTTNTGGGATTTTTTGAGATTTTCTCCGTTTTGTCGTATCTCCGGATTTTTTTTGTCTATGTCGGGATTTCTGTGGGCGGGTATTTTGACTCCTAAAAATTTTTTGTGGTTTTTTGTTTTTTAGACGATTTTTTTTTAGATTTTTCAAAGTAAAAAAAAAAAATAAAAATATCTGCGTTAAATTCTAAACAATTTAAGATGCTTTATGAACTCTTTCGATATTTTTAAAAACTCAAAATAAATTTTTGGGCNTAAAAAAAAAAAATAAAAATATCTGCGTTAAATTCTAAACAATTTAAGATGCTTTATGAACTCTTTCGATATTTTTAAAAACTCAAAATAAATTTTTGGGCACTTTCGGATTTTTTTTGAGATATTTGGTAGTTTCGTCGTATCCCCGCATTTTTGGGATCAATGTCGGGATTTTTTTAGTTTTTTTTCTGTCGAAAGCTTCGAGACTTCAAAACTAAGAAAATGTCTGCATGAAATTCTAAACAATTTGAAATGTTTTCTGATATTTTTCCAGAATTTTCAAAACTCAATATGAATTTTCGGGCACTTTCGTAATTTTATTTTATTTTTTTTTAGATTTACAGCAGTTTTGTCGCATGCTCGGATTTTTCGGGACAATGGCGGCATTTTATCAGCATTTTTTAGTGACTTCATGAGTTATTTCGTAAATTTCGAAACTCTTCAGGAATTACGATATGAATTGTGAGTTTAACTCTCAACTTTGAGAAATAATAAAGACTTAGATAATTTTTGAAATTTTGATTTGTTTTTCCGGGATTTTTTTTCAGGAAATTGAATATTTTATTTACATTTTTCGCGACTTACCGAGAATATTCTCGTTCCTGACACATTAAATCTCAGTATTTCTATTTACAAACGCCTCAACTAAGCAAAACTTAAGTGAAAAACCAGCTGAATTATTTGCTAAACAGTTTTGCTTTAAAGAAAAATATCTGCTGATGCAGACCTCTACTAGCCATTATAAATTCGGAAATCGGCACCTGATACTCATATTAATCTAGCTCAACTCATTTACTAAGTAAATAGCCTCTTCAAAATTCTCAAATTTTTCTAATCAAAACTTTGCTTATTGCCAATGAAGATTTTCAGCTCTTCGCTAACCACAGCGTCCAAATTTGGCGCCATTTGTCATAGAGTTTAGTTTGCTTCTATTTCTACCAGCCAAATCCAACGGACTTGCACCTACATACAACCAGCATAAACATTTAAATCATAAATCTATTGAAAGCTTATTTCTTCCACTAAATTTGCTACGAATGCTAATAGAAATTTATAGAAAAATAAATAACTAAATAAAGCCAATAATAGCCAACATTTGTTTGCCACCGGCAACCAGCTATGACAGAGGTGTAACAAATATTTGTATGAATATTTCAATTTGACTGCGAAAGAGACAGTTGGGCGCCACATAATTTACGATTTGGTTAGCGATAAGCATTCTGTTAACAGAGAGAGCGACTTTTGCTAACTATTGGTAACTTCAAGCTGCTTTCAGCTTTTGCGTACAGTCCGAACGGCGTCATTGAACCAAATGAAATAACCATTTGCCTAAGCCTAAAACTGATAAATAGCGCTGTCAATGAGTCATTTATAAATTCGCAACTTTCCGGTAGGCGAACGGCTAGTTCGTGGGAAACGCAAATTGTGAGATGGTTGCCAAAAAAAGTGCAGTGAAGCAAGAAAAACAAAAGACCTTTAGCCAACATGACCACAAACTTTCAACGAAGAAGCAAGTTTTTGTGAATATGTACGTATCTACAGCATGTAGGTTTGTTTACCACAGGCATAGTACTTACTAAATTAACCTTTTTTGCTACTGCTCAATCCGAAGCTGCTTCGTCGACCCCTTGCTGATATTTCAATTAATTTTTTAAAGCATGTTTCTTTGACCCTTTGTGGCTAACAGCAGTAAGTCTATTGAGGAAATCTTCATTTTGCATGCAGAAAGTGTAGAAAAGCTCACAAGACCAAGCACAAACACACAAATGGGCGCCGCAAAAACTTTCACAATTTCACAGCCAGCCATATATCTGTACACCTAAAATATTAAGTAGAAGGAGGCAAAGTATTGAGCATTGGTCAGAAAGCTGATAAAGGACAAGAATTATGAGCAGAAGTTTCTTTCGAAATTCTCTAAGGTATTTTTTACATATGCATGTACATATGAACGTATGTCCATACATTTGTATACATATGTGTGTACTTAGACGTTTTTGGGTATGCAAGTGCAATATTTATTTATTTCCTTTTAAGTAGCTGGCATTTAAGCAGCTAATGTTGGCCTGTATATATCTCTCTCTCTCTCCATCCGGCATCTGCTTGAAATGTTTTTAAGTAATGCGCGTGGCCATTTGTTGCCGCACGCCCATGGCTTTTCCATAGGCGAATGATTGCAAACGGGTATTTGACCCACTTGAGACGGCCTTGCGTATACGCAACCTTTTCATTTTGGCTATCATTAAATATTTAAACGCCTTACAATCTGGGGTGGCTTATATTTGATAACTAATGAATAATATTACGCGAAGTCTGCAAAGAAGTATAGATGGCAGTTTTCGAAAGAATGTTTTCATTTCGTAAGAACCTGATAAATTTAAATAAGTATTTTTAGCAAGTAAACTGATGGCATCTTATGAAGTTGGGTTGCTCCGCCAACTCCTGGCTTCCTATAGCGTTAAGTACAGCCTCGAATTAGAAACCTATATCTTTCTTTTAATTATTGCGGAAAAGATTCTATTCGGATACGGCTTCAGTTATATGCGACAGATGGAGTAACCTAAAGGGCTCTACTTAGCCACAGAGCCAAAAACTCAATGGCGCTAACAGCTTCAAACAATTTTACCTTCACCTTACCGGCTTCAAACAACTTACCTTAGGAACTTTACTCCACCTGCCTTTTTCCCTTTCCACGAGCCTAATTCCACAACAAATCTTGTGTGACTTCTAAGCAGCACCTCCTTGTTTCATACTCCATCTGTTACAAGGAGTAAGACAAGAATTCAATCATAAGTAATTATTGCCGTGCGAGCGATTGACGCAAACTCACGCTTACAGGGCAATTCTGGCTTAGATAGTAAAAAGTCTTTCGCAAGCCTTATTAAAGACAGATGGCAAGATAGTTCGAAAGACTTTTGTTATTCTAGCAAAAAAAAACTCTCTCATACACCACTAAATCAAACTTTTGAAAAATTTATTTTAAGAAAGAGCACTTGTTTATCATTTAACTCGCGCCACTTCAACAGTCTCAATAGCCGAATGAGCAAAACACAGGCGCGCGTTTCGAAAGATCCGAATTCATGTCTTGGATCAGCGGATTTAGTTTCTTTTATTTATTTAAATTTATTTCTTTTTTGATTCAATTCACTTTTAATTTCAAATTGAATTATTTAAAGAAGAAAAATTTATTTTTTAAACTTCATTTAATTTTTTACTCCTATTTTATGTATTTTTTAATATTTAATTTAATTTTTTCCTTTTGTTTTTTCTTTTAATTTGGTTTTAATTCTTAGACGTTATTCTTTTAAAAAGATGAATAATTAATTTAATTTAATTTAATTTTTGGGAACTTATTTTTTTTTGTGAATATTTTTTTTCTTTGCTTAGTTCGATTTTGTTTACATTTTTAGATTTTACTTTTAAAAAGGAAAGATATTTTTTAATGCCATTTTATTTTTATTTTTTATTTTACTTTTGATTTATGTCTCTTTTGTGAACTTAATTTTCAATTACTTTTAGATTTTGTTGTTTTAAAATATATTTTCTTATTTCATTTCATTTTTAAGATCTTATTTTATTTTGTTTTTGTCTTTTAAATTATTATTTTTATTTTTTTGTTTTTAGATTGTTTTTTTTAATATTTTTTTCTGTTGTTAATTATGTCCTATTTGCTTCTTTNTTTTTGTCTTTTAAATTATTATTTTTATTTTTTTGTTTTTAGATTGTTTTTTTTAATATTTTTTTCTGTTGTTAATTATGTCCTATTTGCTTCTTTTCTTTCCTAATTTCCCTGAATTTTTAGATTCTTATCTTATGTGTTTTTGCCTTTTAAATATAAATTTTTTTTTTCTCTTAATTTATTTTAATTTTTAGATATTATTCTTTTAAATAGGAGGTTAATTTTTTCAATTTAATTTAATTTTTCGGAACTTATTTCATTTTGTTATTTTTTGAATAATTTGTTTCTTTCTTTAGTTGAATATTGTTTAAGTTTTTGGATTGTATTGCCAATAAAAGAAAGATATTTTTGAATTTCATTTAATTTGTTGAGACTTACTTTTAGTTTTTTAATTTTTTTTTTAATTATTATATTTTTCTTTTGTCAATTTCATTTTCATTTAATTTTTAGATTTTACTTCGTTAAAAAGGAAATATATTTATTTTTATTTCATTTAATTTTAATGATCTTAATTAACTTTATTTTGTCTTTTTTAATTACTTTCTTAGTGTTTAGATTTTGTTTTTAAATTAAAAATATTTCATTTTAATTTTTGAGTATGTACGACTTTCGTCTTTTATGATAAAATTTGTTTCGTTTTTACAAGTTTTTATTTAACTTGCTCTGTATGTATGTATGTATGTTTGTTAGGGGAAAATCTTGCAATCAATTTTTGACCAACTTCCCGATTACCTAGAGACTTGAAACTGAACAGTTTGCTGAAAATCTGATCACAATACAATATGAAATAGGAGCTAATCCGATAGGTGGCGCAGGAGTCGAGATATTTGCAAAACTCGCATTTATATCTAGTCCGATTTAGTTCATATTTAGAACGTATATTAACAACATGAAAAAGCATAACTCCATTAAAAAATTTGCCGATAGATGGCGCAACAGTCGATATATTTGGTAAACGAGTACTTAAGGTTCGATTTCGTTCGTATTCAGAAAGCTTGCTTTAAAATTATTGTATTTACTATTAACTTATTATAATTCGGTTTTTAGATTTTATTTTTCTTTTATGAAAAAAATGTATATTTTTTCATTATATTAAATCTTTATAAATATATTAGTTTATTTTTGCTTTATTTCCATTTTATTATTATTTTTTCTTTTTTTTTAATTTAATTTTTTTATTTATTGGTTTTATTGTTGTAAACCTTCGCTGGTTCATATCTTCATATCCCAGTGACCGCGGTGAAAAAAGTTTTTTTTTAGGTAATGTGCTGATCTGCGAAACAACAGATATAACTTCTACATTTGTAGATTATTGTGGTTTTTCAACATCGTTTTGTCATCCTAAAACGACCTCAAGCTCAATAAAATTGTTGAATATAATTGTTTAAATGCCGTCATTATCAAAGAAACATTTGATTTTTTATAAAAAAAACAGCGTAACGTTAACACCTTCTCGTTAGCAGATTTTTTAATTAGTTAGTTAGACAGTAAAGAGCTTTCAAGATAGTTGCCAGTATTTACCTTTGCCTTTCGAAAGACTGTGTTGAGTTGAAAGACAGTTGCCTGAATTGCCCCGTAATTTATAGGATGGTTCGACTGTACTAGTACAGCGCAATTATCTATGCTAGGACAACCCCGCGATTAATCAAATCAGCGATCTCAGTTAGGAGATTCGACGCAAAGCTACAGACATGCCACAACCTTCGATTTTTTTTTCCGCGTAAACAAGACTAGGATGGTCTCGCTGGCGCTCCAGAATCTTCAGCATGAAGGATGTTAAGCTGCTTGGCCTGAAGATTTTTGCCAGCGCATAATCTTCCTTTCCTGCTTTCGGAACGAAGACTATCCTGATTTTTCTCTAAAGAGTGGGAACGTGACCAAATGACAGGCACGCCCTAAAGACTCTTATCAGAGCCCCTATAAGCCTGTCTACCCCGCTCTTAAGCATTTTCGAATACACACCATTGGACCGGTGGCTTTAAGTCGTCAAAAAGGACTAAAGAAAACCTCACCGACTTCTCAGCCACCAGCAGTTTAGGCTGGTGGCTCTTCCCGTCGCGCTAACCTCCACCATATCCCTGCCTGTGTCAGAAATTCTCCTGACATAAGTTTTCATTTTCTTTTATATATTTTTGCCTTACAAAGATTATTTCCTACACTATGTACTGACACATAAAGTGATTCCCAAAGCAACAGCTTTCAATCAATACTTGTTTGTATTCAATATTAAAGGCCTCCCGTATAGCTTTGGGCCTCACATGAAAATGAAATCAAATGCAATAAAGCACGCTTCCTTCCATCCTGATTGTCTTTACGAAAGTGTTTTGGGGGTATTTATTTTATCACCTCTTCTTTATGTATGTAGTTCACAAATTTTGTAGTCTACCCAACGCAGCGCTTATCTAAAGTGTTAAATCACCTGATGCCGTCAGCATGATTCTAGGCGCATTAATCTTGCAAATGAAAGTTTTACTGAAGACGCTGTCCAAGCAAGAGAAGGGCAATTGTCGAATGGTTACGCTTATCAATGAGTGAAAGTAAATGAGGAGCGCGTAGGAGTAAGGGAAGTAAATAAATTCGATTTGTATGTATTTTGCGTGCGTGGTGTGTGTGTGTGTGAATCAGAAGCATACTAGTTGGTGGCGCCTAAGGGCCTAAAAAAGGTCACCGTCGCTGACGAGCCATTTTGGGCGACTGCAGAACGCTGACGCTGATAAATTTTACAAGTTTCAATCAGTGACTTATGTTTGTGCAGTTCAACGAATGAAATATATGTGTGACGGCTTGTGAATTAAACTCTTGAATTGCTATTGAACAACGACGCTAGGATTCAAATTTGCTCTGTCACTGTGAATGAGCAAGCGCAAAAATTGCAATTTTAGTGTTTTGGTGAGGCTAGAAAGTAACTTAATGTAACTTAGAGTCTGAATTCTGCTCACGTAGTAGAAAATTTTGCGATTTTTCTGATTTTAAGAAATTGTTTACTTTTGTTATTAATATTTTCCACTTAAAGTTATTTAGAAAATTGCTGACTCTGGCGGAGGAAGTTGACCTTTGTAGTATGACAGGCCGTGAAAGAGTATACTGCCGCGGCTATGTCTTTGTCTCTATTGCGGTATTTGTTAGTGGACCACCTAGTAATATTAATACAAAGCTACGTTCACATCCGAGTTTTGTCGTAGGATGTTTGTGAAACAAAGAGCATCCCATATAAGATTGATGAATGCTGTACTCTGCCGGGTCTGGCTGTCAACCCCAGCTAGGCAACCCTATTCTTAATTGGCCGGAAAATAAAATTAATAGGCTTTATCCATCCCAGGTTTCTTTGAACGGATGTAGAAAACTCTCGTCGAGGTCGTTCGAGCACTAAAAGCTTTAGGACAGCCTTGAGAGATCTTTGCAGTAATTGGGTTTAGCGATACAATATAACAAACCAGCTGATGAATTGGCGAGCTCTGGGTCTTTGGCGCATTCAATTAGAAGACGCTGTCCAGGCAAAAGAAGGATATAGGGCTGAGTTTAGCGGAAGATATTAGGTAAATCAGGGATTTGGTGCATTATTGATATTTGCCAACCAACTAAGAGTTTTCTGAAATTAGTTGACAGTGTATTAACGAATTTTCTTCTCAAATATGTATGTAGTTATGAACAACTAGTGAACCCGCTGGCGTTTAAACGCCTAAAATTGANTAGGGATTTGGTGCATTATTAATATTTGCCAACCAAGTAAAAGTTTTCTGAAATTAGTTGACAGTGTATTAACGAATTTTCTTCTCAAATATGTATATAGTTATGAACAACTAGTGAACCCGCTGGCGTTTAAACGCCTAAAATTGAATTTCAAAAACTTAAAAATTATTCCAGATGTTAGTCAGAGTTAGAGGAAATCCAACTGCCATATTTCATCAAAACCGTGCAGCCATTTCTGAGTAAAGAACAGTCTGGCACAGTGTATGTCTTTATTTTCATCGAATTCCAAATCACTCTATACCGATGAAAAAAGTTCTTAATTAAAAAAACTAAAACTTTACCATACATCTACAAGGTCTCTAATTTGACCTATCATTTTTGAAATTCATATACTTTTTGAATTAGTAAATTGAGTTAGACCTTTCAAATAGAAGGCAGCCCTCTGCAAAGGTATTTTCAAGCTTAGTCGTTGTTAACCCTCCTTCGCCGGACACTGCAATACATATTGGAATTCGTTTACGAATTTAGTGGAATTTTCAAACATGTGGCAGCCCCGCTATATACAGTTCAGAAAGAAAAAAAAATCAAACCTCCTTCGATTGATACCCATATTTTAATAATTCATTTAACTTATAAAATAATATGAATTAAACTTTTTAAACAGGTGGAAACCCTCTTCGAACGCCTCAAAAATATTCTTAGCGTTCAAACTAAAGATTTCTTAACACTCTTTCATTTGACATCCATATTTTGATATTTCGTATAACTTGTGTATAAGTAAACTAAATTCGACCACTCAAGCATGTGGCAACTCTCTTCATTTCTCTTACCTAATATGATTATCTAAACAGGTGGCAACTCTCCTATAGTTCAGCTAAGAAACAAAGCTTTTCAAAACCATTTCGATTGATACCAAATTTTTAATAATTGATTTATTCTTTTAAATAATTTGAACTTAATTTTTCAATAGGTGGCAGCTCTTTTCGAAAAACTAAAACCAGTTTGCACATCTACAGTTCAAGGCTTTTAGTTTGACGGATTTTATGGCATTGATTATTAAATAATTTGAACTTAATTTTTCAATAGGTGGCAACTCTAAATAGCATGTATTAAGATTGGACGAGTTATGTTCTCTTTCCCCCAAAAAATTGCTATGGCGACTTAAATAGTCAGGAAAGTCTGCAGTACTATTTGCCATGCCCACCTATTTTCGTTATCCCAGGTATTCTGTTGCTAGGCCTTAAGTACAATTAAACAGTAATGGTTGAGTGTTTGGCAAATCGGACTTGGTTTTTCGGGCCAACCATAAATTCAATACAATCTAAGACTACATCCTACTACCTACGTAGTAGGTAGACAACGTCCTAAGACCTAGTTGCCTCTGGGTGATACCGTTAGTGACGTCGTAAGTGAGGAGAGGGTGGAATAGGCTTGAATGTCCTTTCAGCTCTTCGAATCTTCGGGCCTTGACGGAATCTTTCACGCTCAACTACTGGAAGCTATGGATTATACCACATATACAAGAATCCCAGAGAGGAACGAACGGAAAGGGGCCACGCCCCTCCAGGACGGCCTATCGCTATCCATTATGACAGCCAGGCTGCTACAAAATCTCTCAATTCAAACGGAGCAACGTCGATAGTAGCCATAGAATGCAGAAAGAGGCTAACCTCAAGCATCAAAATACTCCTTGACTGTTGTATGGGTTCATGGACATAGGGACATTCCTGCCAACTGCCTAACCGACGAGCTGGCAAGGAGGGAAATATCTGAAGTAAATTCTGCTCAGAAGACGGGCATACCTCAGCAAACACAGACTAAAGGCTGAACTCATCGAGGATGTAAACACCAGGTGGGCTGTGGAGACTACCTGCCATACTACCAGGCAAATTTGACCAAAGCTGGATGTAAAGCGAGCCATAGCCCTTAATCGGCTGGACCGCTCCTCTCTTAGTTTAGGAGTCGGTGGTAATCACCGGACACTGCCTGATGGACACACACGGCAAAAGGTTAGGATACCCCACCAACGTTTACTGTTTCAGCTGCAGGGACGAGGAGGACGGGGAGACCATCGAACGCTATCCCTGCCATTGTCCCGCCCTGGCCAACACGCGCAACCCACTCTGCAATAAGTAATTTCTGGAATGTTTAGCCGACTTGAACTTGGCGAGCGTCTTCGACTTTTTGTGCTATATAAAATGCACTCGGTAGTTCAATAACATAAGGGAGGGTAAGAAACGAACGTCTTCGGCCAGTGGTATCACAACGGGCTTTTCTAGCCTACGTGTGCTCTGCGCGGGACATTAACTCTAACCTAACCTAGCGCAAATCTATTCAATGCCAAGTTTGAATTGTCATAGATCTTTATCATAAACTCTTTCCCGTTAAAGTTTGCTTAAAATTTTTTCGCCTTTTTACCTTTAAATGTATGTTCATATGTATGTATATACTAATGCATATGGTTTCATCTTTATGACCTCACCGAGCATATTTATATTTGAACGTTCATATGCGTACCTAACTATCTCCACCGACTTTTTACATGCATACACCATTATAATATTCTTTTATTGTTATGTGCAAATGCAAACAATTTCCATGCCATTTAATTTTCAACTGACATTTCTACGCTACACAAATTTTTTACAAAATATAGTGAAAACACATATTATACATATTCATGGAGATAAAGTAATAGGTACTTGTAAAAGTATATGTATGCATGTATGTAATTTAATGTGTGTCGTACACATGAGACCACCGCCAAAAAGAACTAGACTGTCATATGTCCTTTACTAAAACTAAATATGTATGCCCGCCCGTATGCAGATTTTTTCCAACCACCGCAAAAATACAGGTTAAGGACATTTTCTTTGCCTTATGCCTGCCATGTGTGTGCTTGTCTGTAAGTACATATATATGTACATATGTATGTATGTATGTACGAAGAGTCGGTATTGTCCCAAAAGGCAAACAAGAAAATCAGCTTCAGAATCGAGCTACTCGTACATAAATATGGATGTATGTATTCATATGTATGCATTTATGTACATTGTCATTTGTTTTCGAATGTCATTTAGTTGGTATGTATTTAGATTTGGCCTTTGGTTCGTTGGTGGAATTTCGCGTGCGTTTGGCTTATTTTGTTTTATTTTTCATTGTTGCAGTGGTTTGTTGAAATATTAATGCGTTGCAGCTGACCTTGATGTCGCGCGCACATACAACAATTCATTTTTTTTTCAGCTTGTTTTTTCTTGAGAATTTTCGGCATAAAGTGGTTTAACTATATTAATTTATATTTACCATTTGCAATTTTAAATTCCACATATACAATTGATAAAAGTTATTGATATGTTATCGATAATTTATCGATATTGTTGTGGTATAATTTATCAATACTATTAAAAATGCATTTATTGATCTTTTTTTACATATACGTCATACACACACATAGGTTTCGATAGATTCGCCTGTTATTTAACCGATATACAAATGTACATATTTGTTAGTGGCGTATATTAATCATTTATAGACTAAGTAATGTGTTTAGTTATCGATATACGTATTTATCAGTATTTTCAGGTTATGGAAGCTGTATATTTCTCAATATTATTATATGTATGTATATCCTTGTTTGTTTAAGCGTTTTAATAAAAAAGGTTAGTTATCGATTTTTTTTCTGCCACGATTGCATAGTTATTTGTATTTTTGTCAAAGCCTATTTTTCTCTTAGTTTGTTATTCTTGTATACAGCTAAGCGATATAAAAATATCCTATGACATACCCAGCATAGGTGTGTGGTGATTATTTCTCGATATATGCCGCTAAAAAATTTTTGTTTGTCGATACATTAAATTTAAAAAATATCGGTAATCTTGTACGAATAAAAACGATAACTTTTGTTGTTTCTAAGTATATATTTAACGATGCGACTATCTGCGTTAAAATTGATAAAATTATTAATATGTTCATCGATATTTTTAATAAAGTTTTATATATCAGCTGTTGGTTCATAAAAAGTGACTCTGTCAGATTTATTGGATGTGCAGTAGTGTTTGAGTCCATATTATAATATAAATAATATAAAAAAAAATAAAAACAAAAAAAAAATAAAAATAAAAAAAAAAATATTATTTTTCTATTACAAAATCCAAATCACTTATGACTGCCGGCAAAAAGTATTGGCACAGCAAATTTGTCACAATATATGCAAGTTTTTTTGTGCACAATATCAATTGAGATATCTCAACGAAATTTGGTATGCAGGTTTCCATTTATCCAAGGTAGGTTGGTATTGAAAATGGGCGAAATCGGACTGTAACCACGCCCACTTCCCATATAACGGTAATTTTCAGAAATACAAAAACTGCGATATTTTAGTAACTACTAGAGATTATTCACTCAAAATTGATATTTGTAATAAGTTTTAGACGAAAAATAAGAATATTATAAATTTTCGGAAAATGGGCGTAGCCACGCCCACTTATGGTTACATGTGTATATCTTGGTAACCGCTGCACCAATTTCTTCCAAACTTGGCACAGTTATTGGCCTTCGCACAACATGCCAAATGGCCGAAAATTTTTAAAATTGGACAATAACCACGCCCACATCCCATATAGGGGAGAAATACGAAATCTTCGACAAATCAGTAAATATTAAAGCTACTTTATTCAAAATTGATGCTTGCAACAATTATTAACCAAGAAATACGCTTGTGAAAAAGTTTTGGAAAATGGGCATGGCACCGCCCCCTTATGATCACATATATGTATCTCGGTAACCGTTCTACCAATTTGAACCAAACTCGGTATGGTTATTGTGCTTGCCACATAAAAGCAAAACGTTGAATATGATTGAAATCGGACTAAAATTGAGGCCGCTTTTCATATAACGTTAAATTTCAGAACTGCTTGAAACTTAAAAATTTCGAAATCTAAGGACTCTAATTTGCTCAAAATTGATACGGCTTACCATGTAGCGGTAGCTTTCGGAAAGGTGAAAAACAATTGTGCCAAGTTCGGAAGAAATTGGTCCAGCGGTTACCAAGATATACACATGTAACCATAAGTGGGCGTGGTTACGCCCATTTTCTAAAAATATTATAATATTCTTATNTTGGAAGAAATTGGTGCAGCGGTTACCAAGATATACACATGTAACCATAAGTGGGCGTGGTTACGCCCATTTTCTAAAAAAATATAATATTCTTATTTTTCGTCTAAAAATTATTGTAAATATCAATTTTGAGTGAATTATCTTCAGTAGTTACTAAAATATCGCAGTTTTCGTATTTCTGGAAATTACCGTTATATGGGAAGTGGGCGTGGTTACAGTCCGATTTCGCCCATTTTCAATACCATCCGTCCTACGGCAGAAAGAAGTGCAAGTTTCGTTAAGATATCTCAATTTTTACTCGAGTTATCGTGTGCACAGACAGACGGACGGACGGACGGACGGACAGACAGTCACCGCTTAATCGATTTCTCTTTTCATTCTGATCATTTAGATATACATTTGTGTATATCTATCTCG
>NW_016159721.1:32090-53075 GCF_001687245.7 Rhagoletis zephyria
AGAAAATTTTGGGAAAACCCTCCGGTGGACCAGGGACCGATCTATTCGAAAAAATCGTATTTATGCTCCGATTTGCTTAAAATTTGGTACATAGGTAGCTTTTTGCCCAGATTAGCATATAAGATTCTTTTCTCCGGGTAGTTTCACTTCTTCTTCTTATCCGCCATGTTAGCTATCTGACAGAAAACGTGTTTCGTATTTTTTGTTGTACCAACTTTTTCAAAAAAAAGTCCAGCTTTTGACGTTGGAAAAATAAAACAAAGGAAAACCAAACATAAGTAGAGAATTTGTCTAATATTTTTGATTCATCTTCTTCATAACTGCTGCTTCCGTGGATATTGCAACACACGGAATTGATTTAATAATGCAGCTATAGGAGCCACCTCATACCACAGAATTTATCGGCCGCCTATTTAAATAGTAGGGATCGCTTGAAATATGTACATGAAGATGTATGGAGGTGCGCACACTAAACCAACTTAATCGCTCCGACCAATTAGTTGTGGTGCAATGGAAAGACTAGCAAGCCCAACTAAATCGGCCGATAAAATCTGTGGTGTGCGATGGATTTAAAACATTTTAAACAAGAAATATTGCAGTCACACTTTCGTTTTTAGGATTTTTATTCATGTGATTAGCAGTGGCAAGAATGTATGTATTAAATACGTATATGTATATTAAAAATGAAGTGATCAGTTATCTTCTATATATATAAAAATGGTGTGAAAAATGTATAGTGATTCATTAATTGAGAACGGTTGGGCCGATTTGGCCAAAATTTTTTTTTAGTTGTTCGTAATTGCCAGGAGAAGGTTCTTACGAAGTAAAATTTTGGGAAAACCCTCCTGGAAAGTTGTGAAATTGGAACAATGAAATTTTGTTTGCAATTCCTTCCAATGGCTTTCGAATGGAGAAATAGAAAATTCTAAGTGGAAAACTCGGAAAAATCCGGAAGAACGCGAAAAATTGAAATGAATTTTTTTCGACGAAATTTTGCATTTTATCCCATGGTTTGAAGATTTTGGACGATGTAAAGGTTGAAAATTCATTGTGAAGCTTGGAAAATTTCGGATAATTGTGAAATAGCATAAATCTATTGGGAACAATTTCTCCTACGTTTCATAACCGATTCGAATGGCTGCTGCGTTTTTGGAAAGGTGTTTAGAAGGCGGAGTGCGCAAAGTTTTAAATTTTACGATATCAGGGGCAGGGATCGAGCAACGCTGATAAACTGCATTTAGTACGTAGGTAGCCTTTTGCCTAGATTTGCATATAGGATCAATTTTTTCCGTTAAGTAGGCCAGGGACCGATATTCGAAAAAATATTATTTATGGTGCACTTGCGTGAAATTTGGCAAGTAGGTAGCTTATTGCTTGGATTAACATATTGAATAATTTTTTTCTGAGAGGTTGACCAGGGACCAATCTATTCGCAAAAATCTTAGTTAGGGTCCAATTTGCTTGAAATTCGGCGCGTAGGTAGCTTATTGCCTGGGTTAACATATAGGAATTTTTTTCTGATAGGTGGACCAGATACCGATCTAATGAAATTTATGGTCCGATTTGTTTGAAATTCGATGCCCGCATTATAGATCTGCGTAGAATATAATTGAGTCATTGTTTTACAATTCGAAAGGTGTTTAAAGGCACCGCAAACATGCGGGTATTGGCTATTTAACAATACTTATTACCAACAAAAATGGAAAAAATATGATGCAGCAAATGTTAACGATATTTTTGACAGATTTTTTTTTGTGCTGATTACGAATCCGTAAGCATAGAGTTTCAGCATCAGCTCCAGATTTAAGAAAAACGAAGTCAAAATGTCAAAAAATCGCGTTTTTTGCAATATTTGAGAACCTCTGGCAAGGAAACAAAAGGTGGCAGAACGGCTGTACCGATTTTTATGAAATTTTTGACACCTACTGCAGACTTTCGATATATTAAGGGAGCGTGGCATCACCCATACATATCGAATTTTTAATACCGTATATCTCTGGAAGTATTTGTGGAAGTATCCTGGAAATCGGTATATAGATTTCGGGGCTACTGGAAAAAGGGGCGTGGCGATTTAAAAAAATATTGAAACTTTTACCTATCTCTAAATACATACACCCAGAATACAGTGTTTTGTTTTCTTTTTCATAATACATTTTGCATCAAATGGCACCAAAATTTTGAGTATGCTTTTTTGTAGTTGATTCAATTTCAGTATCATAAAGTGAAAGTTTTAAATAGCTATAAGTTTTTTGAGAACTTTTTCGCTGATGATGTTGCGCATATTCTCCGTATAACGCATGCGTTATAGTTTTTTTTTTTTGTATGGGAAAAATGCCGAAGAGTGTCAGTATGTAAAATACTTATTCTGGTGGGTGAACTCCTCATAAACGATTGAAACGGGTTTAATGAATTTTTTTGTATGTGTTTGAGTAGGTTCCTGTATAGTTTAAGTTCACAACTTAAAACGCCGGGTGGCGCTGGAGTCCAGTTATTACTCAAAATCGTGTTTGTGATCCGATTTGACTCATATAGGAGATATATATGAACTGGTAACGATAGGGGCAATACTATTGCAAAAAAGATGCGATTGCTAAAAATCGTCAATTTGGAGGCACCAGGGATCAAAGTCAAATTACTCCCGTTAAATCAACCATCAGAACCATTGCGATCCGTGCTTTACGGTGACTAAACAACATGTGGACCAATTATACTCACCAGTTTGGAAATTGCCACCAACTATGCTATACAGATTCAAGGACGATTCACCATCGAGCCACAAAGACTTCTTCCCGGTATAACGCTTTCGTCAGGTTATTAAGACGGCAATGGAGGATTTGCCTTCTGTCGACCACAGAACCAAACGTGAACGTGAATTGCTGGCGTCAAAATGTTTCAATAAAAAAATTAATTTTGGGCGGGACTAAGTTCGCCGGGTCTGCTTGTTTTTTTATAAAAATATGGTTCATTCTACGACAAGGAATATAAAAATATTATTGGTAAACTTTGTCAAAACTCATGAAAACTCAGCGAATTTGCATGCAAATTTTGAACTTTTTAACCAGATTTTTAGAATTTTTTGAGTATGCAGATTTGTAGCCCAATCAATTTTGCTATAATAAAGTACAAGTTTTAAGTAGCTAGTTGATTTTTGGCAATTCAGTCTCTTCCATCCGATTTTTTTTTTTTTCGAAAATCAATGCGATTTTGACTAACTATTGATTATTTTTACTTGAATTTAATGGGCTGCAAAACTGCATACTCTAAGAAATTCTAAAAAATCTCACTAAAAAGTGGAAAATTTGCTGAGTTTTCGCGAGATCTGCACAAGGTTTAGGAATTATATTTTTATGGATTTGGCTGTAGAATGAACCATATTTTTATAAAAAAAATGGCGGAAAAATATTAGAAAAAAAAAAATAAAAATGTTGCACATATTGTGAAAAATTTGTTCAGCCAATACCTTTTGCCGGCAGTGTATAAAGCAATAGCTTTGTTGGGTCGGTGCTGACAAAAATTTTAATTTTTATCTTACCAGAATTAACTTAAATAAAATTAAAAATACATATTTTTACAATTACATATATACATAGGCCCAAAAACTAACATAATTGTTAAAATATCCAACCGCTATTCATCGCTAACCAAGCGTGTTGATAATTATGCGAATATTATTTGATGTAAGCATATTTATGCCAAAATATTTACATAATTCAGGTGAAAATTTACACGGCTGGGCAGGCGAAAAACAATAGCGAATTTTGTGTGTACAAAATGTGCACAAAACTTCTGTTAATAGCACCGCTGATAATGGCATGCCTTTCGATTTAAAATAGGCTGCGTTTAGGCGCATAAAATTGCTAATTCAAATTTGTATAAAATAACTCCATAAACAAAAAAAAAATCTTTTCATATATTAACAATTTTAGCGAGGATTACAGGTAATTGATTCCATTTAAATTTGCTAAGCTTTGTGCGTTAGCTTTAGAATTTAGAATATAGAAAAATATTCATACTTTTTATATTAGTATCCTAAAACTAGCTTACATCTAGAAAAATTCAAAATTTTTGGTTACTTCTAAAAACATATCTGATAAATTAATTGCATAAAAACAAGGTGCTTTTCTGGCAATAATCCTGTAATCCGTTAATGCTATGTAGTACTAGCTACATATTTACGTAAAAATTCCATTTTTTTGTTTAATATAAATTTTTATTTTAATCCGTTTGTTTATTCCGGAACAAGTATTTTTATCGTGGGAACACTTTATGTACCTTACGCCACAGAAACATGTCGCTCGCTTTTTAACCTGAGAACAAAAACTCTCCAAACCCGTTTTTCCTAATATTTTGATAACTTTATAAATTACATTTTTACGTATTCAAAGAAAACATAACTCCATACGAATCAGTTATGCATTTTTTTTTTGTAATTTGTTAATAACTTAGCAAATTTTCGTTTCAATGTAAACAAATTGGACAGGTATAAAAAAAGTGTTTAAGTCGCACTTTCTGGAAATGATGCGTTTTAATTTTTGCTTGTTTACTGTAAGTTTACACAAAATGTGGACTAAGCAATTTTTCACTCTAAGCTAGCGATATTGTATGTATTTGGATTTGGCTTTAATAATAATAGATTGGCGCTTACACATATATTAGTGTTTGGCGGAGCTTCTCCTCCGTCTTGTGATGTGCGCCTTGATGTTGTCACACAAAGCGGAGGGACCTACAGTTTTACACCGACTCTGCACGGCGATTGTATTTTTATGAGAAGCTGTTTTTCATGGCTAAAATACACTCGGAGGTTCGCCATTGGCTGCCGAGGGACGACCGCTGTTAAGAAAAAACCTTTTTTCTATATATTTGTTCGATGTTGCTTTGACCAGGGCTTGAAGCCAGGTGCTGGTGAGTGAAAGCGTGCACTGCTTACCACTACACCACAGCGGCCATGGATTTGGATTTACCACTTCTCAAAATACTGAACTCTTTGACAACAATCCTGATTTTAGCTTTTTTTATAACTTTTAATCGATAATCTTTTATAGTATTTCAACAATTGAGAGGTTTAATTTTCGATAATAATTTTATGCTTTTGCCTTTGTGATAGCTTTATGTTTATTAGGTTTAAACAATTTATTGAATATTTAGCGAACAAATTGCGTACCCTATTGGTCTATGTATACCTGATTTTTTTCCAAAATTTAGTATTTTCCCAAAAATGATCCATTTGTTTTTAAAAACGTTGATACATAAACCCTTAACCCTTTTCCTCCAGTTTTTATCGTTAGATTTAAACTTCTATTTCTCTATAGTTATGTATATATTTTTGTTAGATAATCGATACGTTTAAGTTTAAACATTTCGTTTCGTTTTCGTTTTTCTATTCGTTTTGCTTGTGTCCGAAAACCAAAGGAATTAAAATTTTCGGGTAGAAAATTTGTTACCGAAATCGTATAGATCGTTTATTTAAACGTGAATTTAGCTTAAAAAAGCATTTTTTTCAAAAAATTGTATTGCGAAATGAAAAATTTAAATTTTTTTTCGTTTATTATCGTTTTCTAGAATTTTTTACAAGAATACGAAATTTTTTATTTTCGATAGTCTGCTTCGATATGGAAAAATAATTGATAATTTAAAGTTACAATTATTTCGAAAATATTTTTTTTAATATAAAAATTATTTTAATGGGAAAATATTGAAAGTATGTAATACCACCTGGTTATCGGCTCAACTTCTATGATATCGTAGTTCTACACTGGCGAATAAAAATAACCTGATAAACTACACTCAAAAAAAAAAATGTATAGAGTTTCTAGCTAAAAGGTAGGTCACTGATTTCCTACCCCTAATATTCACGAAAATACATGCTCGATTATTCAACGAATAGTTTGTTTAAATTCCGGACTTTTTAGAATGTAATATAGCTGGTCTAGTGTGCGTAAATTTACTACGAAAGTGTGTACAAGCCACAAAATACATATCTGCTGTTTGATTTCACCCGTAGAATTGTGTAAAGTCGCTAACAAAAAGGATTTTTACACACGAAAATGTGTAAACGAGAAAAATATATATTCATGTGTAAAATTACCAAAAAATTTTAGAAATAAACAAAAATATACTCGATTAATAGTCGCATTTTTAAACAGATTTTTTAGACTGTAGCCAAATTAAAATTTACCTGAATTTTTTTTTATGTTTTACTAGCAAATACCCTACCTGCTTCGCTGCATCTTAAAAGTATTTTTGATTTGTTATTTCCTCCCAAAATTTTTTTCAATGGCTTAATAGTTTTAGATATTTCGAAGGTGCTACGAAACTTTCCACGTATTTGCTAGTTGAAAATATTTCTAAATCAATGATTTCTCAGATATTGATACCAAATGTGTAATACTTAGCTTATCACATAAATTTAACTGAAATAAGGGTGGTATTATCACTTGATCTTGATATTGATGATTTTGGCAAAGCGAACGGTTTGGCGAAGCGAAATAAAGGACAGAGAGGACATTAAAAATGTTCGCGATGCAAAGAACTTCCACAAGCTGGTAAAAAATAACACTCTTAATGCATATTTAAGTTGCGTCCGCCAATCCATTCGCTTCGCCAAACCGAGCACTTGCGAAAAATGGACCCGCTAGGTGGTGCTGGAGTCGAGTTATTTATAAAAGCCGTACACATACGAAACGTTTATTACTTTCATAATGATTTTTTTTCATTCGAAACATATTCAGCCTTATCATGAGTTTCATCTTCCCTTTCGCTTTTGATTTCCATGTCTTACTATGGGGGGAATCAAAATTTTCGTGTGAATTCTTTTCGGGCGAAACTCAGGATAAGGAAGATTACATACATATTTACAATGATAGCCATTTCCGTTTTCCGGACTAAACTCAAAAACCACTCAATAGAGCCCAGTCGAATTGTCGGAGGTCCTATTATAGGCTACTAGAAAACACGCTGAGGGCGCTGGAGTAGAGTTACTTATAAAAGTCGTATTTATTAACAGATTTCGTTCAAATTCGCAGCGTGACTAGCTGTATTATGGAAAATTCCTTTGCTAAAAATGGACCCGCTGGAGTTTAGGTATTTAGAAAGTCCGTATTTTTTTTTATAAAATTTGATTGGAATTCATAATTCGTATTCATTTCATGACAAGCAAAGGTTTTGCAGAAAAGGGACCCAATGGATGACGCTGCACGCGAAATATATAGAAACCCTAACGGGGTTTGTTTATCTTAGACGAATTTACTTTTCAGATGGCTAAATCATGGTACACCGGACCAATGCTGAAGTTGCACGATCATAGAAGAATATTGCGCACGCTTGGCAGAGATCTCACAGGTGAAAATAAGACCATAGGTAAAACGCATTACATCGAAAGGGATTAGTATTCCATATGGAATCACAGCGCTACTATTCTTGGCATATGTGTAAGGAGGATCCGATTTTTAGTCGTTTCAATTTAAACTAAAAATGTTTACTTTACAGACTGCTTTTGCTTTTAAACGCTATTTTTGAATTGACCAACACAAAAGATCTTATTAGGCGCCACGAAGCCAGCGGGCATTTGCTAGTTAGTTATAAACAAAGAAAAATCGACCCCGTACCACCTAACAGCCAAATTTTTTTTTGATGTTATTTCTTTACATTTAAGTAATATAACATGTTCTAAATACTACTCTGCAGGGACGCTGTAATTACTCAAAAAAACGCCGATACACGTAAACTTAATTTTGAGTCACAGATTAGGGATCTGTATACCGTTCTTCTAGATCAGGTAGTTTTCCCAACATCTTTCCATTTCATTCCATTAAATTCTTTGCATTGCAAATGAAAAAAATAAAATCAATTTTTAACATAGAAAATGTTAGTCATACGCCGGTGTGAGTACGGCCATGTAGGATGTGGCGTATGAGTAACATTATTTCCTGGCCCTATTTCATACAAAAAATGTTTGCATATTTGCATTTAACCATTCAAAACATTCATGGGTTTTCATTGCTTTACAGGTTTTAATAAAAAATTTAAAAAAGTTACAAGTGATTTGTTATATTTTTAAATTTTTCCCGGTTAAAATTGAAATATTTTTTTTTTTATAAAAATGTAAATATTTTAGGAAAATTACCCGATCCGGAAGAACGGTAAACGGAGCCGCAATCTATCATCTAATATTAAGTTCACGTGTTTCCGTTTTTTTTGTGCCATTTCAAAACTCGATATTTTTCTAACAGTGATAGAAAACAAATCGAACCATAAATATGGATTTTCCAAACATCTGGTCTCCTGCGCTATCTAGCGGATTAGTTCATCTTTCATATTGCATTGTCATCGGATTCTGACTTGAAGTTTCAAGTCTATAGTTCATAGGAAAGATGGTTAAAATTTATTGTGAAATTTGATTACACATAGGGGAAACTTAATTTAAGCTTGTAAAATATATGAAATTTACTGAAAGCCGCGTAATGGTTTAAGAAATTTTGTTAGACAAATTTTCTTTTTAAATTTTTGAGCATTTTTTTGTATGATTTTTTTTTTTCTTTCGAGCTGGATCCAAAAATACCAAACATATTTTAAACTTTTGGTTGAGTTACATATCTAAATGACCTGGATCTTATTTTAATGGTTCTGTCGTAAATTTTTCAAGTGTTTTAGCATCAAAATCCATATCGCCTTATTTAAGATAATTTTGATATTTATAACGTCTCTTACCTTTTTAAAGTAGTTGTCGGATAATAAAGCCTTGGAAAATTTTAAATTTTATTATTAAATAAAATTCTCTAATTATACGAAATGCAACTCATTTTTCTTCCGGCACTCAATATCTTCCTGAAAAATGTCGGTATTTACACTTTCCAATTTTTCCCTTGTCAATCAATATTAAGCTATTTTGGGAGACATCCGCAGGTATGCATTTATGTTAAAAAGTCTGACAAAAACCACAAAAATTCTTGAAAGGCTTTGCTTATTAAGATTTGAAATTTTATTTCTTTACTTTTGACTATCAATAAATGTTTATGTGAATAAATATGTACATATACATATATCTGTAAGGATGTATGTGTCTATTTATATTTGTGATTCTCTATCAAATTTTAAGGCATTTGCCAATTTTTGCTTATTTTATGTAACTTTGTTTACCTCAAAATGCCAATTTATTGTTTGTTGTCTATCAACAGTTTTGGAAATATTGCCTCTTTGAGCTTTACGAGCATTGCAAGCAAAGGTGTCGAGTTAAATGCAGCTTAAATTCACTTTTGCTAGCAACAGTAAATATTTTTCGTATTCAGTTAAAAAGGAAAAGCTTACATTTACAATTAATAGCGTAATATTTCTGTGTGCTTACTTAAAAGAGGATATCAACACAAGTTGAAGTATTAACTTTAATTTTTTGGAATAATATCCTTTGGGCTGCTATAATGCCTAATGGCTTTATGCAAAAGCGAAACTATCGGACTATTTTTGTTGAACAAAATTCTACTTAAACCCATCTCACTATTAATCTAAAAAAAAAAAAAAAAATGCGAAATCATTTACTTTGCTGTAAAAACTATTAGCATATTTTGTTACTAGATTGCACAAGTCGATGCGTGCATATCGTCCGACACTCGTGCTTTAACAGACGCTGTAGACCAGAGGTGGGCACTCACACTATCACACACATGCGCTTGGGTGCGAAGCAGCGAAGTTTTGCTCGCCAGCCAGTGCTCGGACTTTCCCCACATTTGTGGAATAGATAACACTTATTTTTGGCTAAATTACATTTCTACTACTTCTACCACCGTAAGCTAAGAAACTTTCAGATCTTGAAACTTCTTTTTTTTTAAATTTGTTCATTTGCGCATTAATGAATGGGAATTTTCTACAACAAAAAATAACATTGCTTGCTGCGACGTCGACACATTTATGATATGATTAATTTCTTCGTGCGTCTTACGATAATTGACGATTGACTGATGCTTTGCTAGCACTTCGGCAAAGCAAATCAAATCAGTTGCTGCTGAGACTTCACTGCGCAATTATTCGAATAATACACACATAACATAAAATTTTTCGGCAGGAATGGGAAATATTATTTTTTTTTTTTGCATAGAAAACATGGATGGGTGTGCGCAATGCGTGATCTGCTATCGCGTTTTGAGTCGCAATGTTATGTCGTGTTTAAAAAGACATTACAAACTGTGTCATAGTCATTTTGAAAAGGTGAAAGAGGGTGATCGAGCACTGAAGCTTTTAGAATTAAAAGCATCGTTCTTTATTAAAATTATTGATTATGAATTATCAATGTCTATCAGAAAATGATTCTCTATCAGAAAATGATAGCTCATTTCCAAAACAAGCACCTTATTCTGTCGCGTTGGCTTTTTATTTAGAATTTCTAGACAATTTTTAGGTATGCAGTTTTATAGCCCATTAAAATTTAGTAGCTCAAAGTGCAAATTTCAAGCGCAGGGAAATCGCGTTGATTTTTAATGATTGGCAGATTGTTTTATATCGTCAGCAAAAAAAAGAAAAGATAAACAGTAAATAAACAAAAACATAAATAGCCAAAACTGGTCAAAATGTCACTTAACTTAATCAGCTGACCATAAGTGCATATAACATATTTATAAATTTATTTATTTGAATCTACCACATCGTTTTGGAATGTACCACAATTTTCACGCTTATTTATAACTAAGAAAAATTTTGGCGTCCGAACACTGTCAACAGCGACTGATCTAATCTGATCGTAAGTCGCACGAAGACGATGATAGTATACATGTGCCGACGTCGCAGCAAGCAGCATTTTGATGCCCAATTACATGTGTTCGGAAAATCAAAAAATGCCCGCCTCTGCTGTAGACGCATGCGAGTTCAGATATTTCCCAGCATGGACAGTTGCTTCTCAATTGTCCACGTAGTAAAGGAACGTGTCTGTGGTCAATGTGGCACGAAAATGCTTTCACTTTCGAACGTGTCTGCGTTGCTAATCATCTGCCAATTTGTACGCATACATACGAGTATGTGTATATGTGTGTAGGCTTGGAATGAATCGTAGTGCAGCATAATTTTCCTTTAGGTCTAAAGGTTTGCCCTATTTCAGAATTCGTTTCAAAAACGCCCTATCTCAGCTGGCGATTCAACGACGCCCTCTCTCAGCACATTTTCAATACATTTTGAAGTGAGATAGGGCGTTTTTGAACCGAATTCTGAAATAGGGCGTTCTTCGACCAAATTCTGAGTTAGGGTGTTTTTCAATAAAATTCTGAAATAGGGCGTTCTTGAAAAGTGTTTTGAGATACAGCGTTTTCGAACTGGCTGCCGAGATAGGTCGATCTTCCACCAGGCAGTCGATATACAAAGATATTTTCAGTTTTCAAGTGACTTAAATTTTTATGTCTCGTATTTATTTAATTTTTTTTTTTTAATAATGGTAAAATTTCCGTCCCGTTAAATTGAGGAGAAATGTGTGTTCAGTTTTTGAGTTACTAAAAATTTTGGTTCAGTCTTTAATAGACCAACGTTCAGCTCTAAAATTTTACATGAGAATTTTTGTTAATTTTCCAAGCTATTTAGCAATTTATGTTTAGCTTTTATTTGAAAAATATGCTATTTAAATTTATCAAATTTTTTAGTTACCAAAAATTTACCTATGACCCATTTTAAATGATGAAAAGTTTATGGTTATAACTAAAAAATCATGTTCAGCTTTAAATTTCCAAGGAAATATGTCCAGTTTTCATGTGACTTTAAATTTCGTGCCCAAATTTTATTTTCTAAAAATTATCACCAATTTCTAAATTTATTTCCACTTCTCAATCGATAAAAAATTTTGTCCATTTTTTTAATTGCTAAAAATTCATATCCAGTTTTGTATTACGAACAATTTATGACCATTTTTTAATTACAAACAAAGCATTTCCAGTTTAAAATTTTAAGCGTTCAAACATGCCAATCATTTATCGGGTCAAAATCAAATTCACGCCCACCTAAGCCGCTGCCATTTCGCATAATAAAAATGTCACTTCATCGCATGGTCACGCGTGCTAAGGTCGCACATGCTTAAGCTCAAACCAATTTACGCTATTTTATGATATGCACATAAACACTGCTGCAGCTACGATATGTCGCCAACGATTGTTTATATGCGTTGGCTGATTGCAGTTATTGTTGTTGCATATAAGCATGCTATTGTATTCGCATATTTGGTACTTGGTACGCAAATAAAATGTTACCATCATTAGCGAAAACGTCCAACGCCCAACATCAAGCTGTCAAATGCTTTTATGAAGCGCTTGGCTGTTGAAAATCCGTGACACGTCTTTACCCTATTACTCTCTCGTCCTTCACATGCGCCCTTCGTTTGTCTCGCTTTCACCATAAAACCGTATGTATGCCCAAACGCAGCAGCATACATTTATTATCAAGCGATTCACCATTAGTGCCACCACCATCAACACAACCGTTTAACAACATTATTAACCGCCATAAAAATACACAAATCATCGTTAATTTGGCTCCAGCGCCTAAAAATGTGCAAACACATTGGCCTGAACGTTTGCGTGCGCTCTCTAGGTGGTCTCCTGTACATCTGTACATACATACATATCTAATTGTGCGTTGACACTGAAACATACATATGAACCTGCGCGACGCTTGATTACGTTGCACTCGCACACTGCCTTATCTGTAGCGCGTTGGTGGAAGGGCTTGAGCATATGTACATATGTATGCATATCCGTCATTGTTGTCATAAAAAATTTGAAATGTCAAAGATTGTAAAATTAAGGGGAACAAACAGCAACATTGTGTTGTGCGTGCCACACTGTAACGCGGCTCTCATCAATTTGAGTACTCATCGTGAGGAAGCTATTAAAATTGCGCCTAGCGGTATGCAACACATTTCAGATGCTAATCATTTGAATTTGTACTGACTGGCATTCTTTAAGTTCATTCTAGGCACTTAGTGACTGCAAATGCGCAGCGTACATTACTTTATGGCCATATTTTCGCCGACGTTGCCTATTTTAAGGCGCTTCGCTTAGTGTGCTTTCACTGCGTAATGGCGTAACCACAATTAGTGCCAAACTCATTAATTACCTTTAATGAGCGCGCACTTTTTGCGACACGCGTGCGTGCGAGTAAGTAAAAGTGCGTAGTTCAACAAATCAGCTAACTGCAAACTTTATGATGAAAGTCGCAAGAGTAGGCGATTTCTTTTGCTTTCAATAAGGGAGAAAAGGTCTTTTTTTGTATACGGGGCGTTCCATACCAAAACGGACGAGGTTCACACTTAATTTCTTTGATTTGCTTTAAATTTTTATGGTTGATGTATAAACATAAATAATAAATAAATATGAAATTTGAGCTTGATTAATACATTAAAAAAAAATTAAAAAAAATTACACATACACACACCAAAATTCTCTATGAAAAGAAATATTTAAAATTAGTTTTTTTCTTGAAAAATTTTTCACATATGTAGCAGCCCTAGTATTTAATTAGTATAGCGACATCTATGTTTGTGTTTTTGCTTATAGCGCCATCTGTACCTAAAGTTATCTATCTGTCATTTTTGTATTTCTGTCAAAAGTAGCATGTTGGTTTCAGAAGTTCAAGTGCCAAATCGTGCTATATAAGCACGTGTTATACGACAATTCGGTCATTAATCCATTTTTGGTGAAGGGGAAACATCACGGTGAGTGCAGTGCTTGGACAAGACAATTGGCCGGTACCCGCAACTTGCCCAAGCGCCACCCTATCTCAGTGTAGTTTGGACAAGACAATTGGCCGGCTGCATTGGATTTGGCTGGTGTTCGGTACCACTGTTTCTAGTGCATTTTGGACAAGATAATTGGCCGGCTGCACTGGATTCAGCGATATCGTATCGTTGTTGCCACCTTCACCACAATATGGAAAATATTCCATTCGTTCCAGGATTTTCTTCACGTAACTTCATCTTAAACTATACTGAGAGCTTCTGAAGCCCACTATACATGTGCGACTGACGGCGTTAAATCTTCATATCGTTTTATCTGTACTCTGTTACTGCTTTTATTAAATAAATCCGTAAAACCCAACCAGAAATCGGTTTAATCATTTCTACACATACTAATTTTTGGATAAAAAAAAGTTTTTTAAAATATGCCATCTCAAAAAAATTAAAAAAATATCACAATGGTAGCTCTGAGTATTTACACCGAAGTAGAGTAAAAGAGTACATTACAAATTTAAAAATTTTTAAAATATTTTTTTTGAATTTGTTTGAGTATGCAGTTTTGTAGCCCTGTCAATTTAGTGCCTGTTTTAGCGATTATCTTTTTTTAATTGTCTTTGAAAACGGGTTTACGCATTTTTTTCCATAAGAAAAAAGTGCAAAAAGCCGTCAGCATAAAAAATATTAAAAATCAACGCAATTTCGCAATACTTGCACTATACTAAATTTGATGGGCCACAAAACTGCATACATAAAAAATTCTAAACAAATTTAAAAAATTTGTAAATTTGTAATTCACTTATTTTACTCAACTTCGGTGTAAAAAAAATTTATAACTCAAATTATTGTAGAGTGCACCCCATAATACTATACTTACTAAATATTGCGCGATACTTTTTAATTTGTTTTGAGATGGCATATTTTTAGAAACTAATTTTTTTATGTGAAAAATTTTTCAAGAAAAAAAATTTAAAAATATCTATTTTGATAGAGAATTTTGATGTTTGTATGTCTGATTTTTTCAAATTTTTTTTCTCACCCCCGTTCTCAATATATATTACGAAATCTATTAAATCGATTTGTTTTTGTTTTTGTGCTGCAAATTTTTAAAAATGTATTAATCAAGCTAAAATTTCATATTTATGTATTATTTATGTTTACCCATCAACCCTATCCATTTTTGCATGGAACGCCACATATACATACATACTTAACTTGTATAGCGAAAGTATACAATTACTTTTATCCTAAGAAATTTACCTTTATAGTCCTAATGAGCTATTAAAGTGCCAAGTACTGGAAATCGATTGTTAGTCCGCATTATGCGCCTATTGATATGCTACACAAAAGGCTTTATTAGCGCATAAAATATATATTTTGTTGTTAAAGTTGTACAGTATGTAAGCATAAAACCAGCGAATCGAATGAATTAGCATTCTCCCCCGCTTCTACTTACCTACTACTTTTCTTCTTATGTAATTCCCTTGCAACTACTTCCCTCTCACCCTCTCACCCACTTACCCCTTAACATCTTCGCTTATACTGACCTCAATCGGCACCCCAATCGGTCTTCTTATTCATGTCATTTGTCAGCATGACAAGTAGCTGTCAATAAGTTGAACATAACCGAATGTAAATAAATAAGTAAAATCAGTGTACAATCTGATGCTGGCGAGTCGTCATGTCTTACAAACTCTTACTTTTATAGACGAGTAATTCGTTGACCCATCAGTGCTTATTACAGTTCACTTACTTACATTGTCTTCAACACGTTGCTTCTTCAATCATCTCCACACTCACAGTGCGTGGGCGTAGAATGCGTGCTTCGCTCGGCACAAGTGATTTGCAAACATGGAAATTATGAATGACTGCCAACAAGCCACCTCGCCTTGAATCGCCGGGAAGTCAGTAGTTGTATGATGAAGATTGAAATGTCGATGCGTAGCTCTTTGTTTTTTCATTTCTGTTTTCACTTTGGTCGGGCATTTGTTTTTTTTTTGGCTTCGTGTCTCCTTTTCTTTCCACTTTTGCTTGTTTACATATGGGTATTATTTTCTTTAAGTAAATAATTCTTAATTCTCAGTCTGCAACTTCAGTGAAGTGAAGAGTTGGATAATGTAAATTGCGTATTTGCTATAAGCCCCTGTATGGGTATGCGAGTGTTGAGTTCAGCTGCAATACGATAAGCAAATCGCTGCCTTGGCTTATAGCTGAAACAGCATCATTGTGCTGCAATATGTGGTTGCCGTTGCCGTTACTTGTTTTTTTTTTAATTTTACCCAGGTTAAGGCAATGATTTTTGAAAGTACTTAAATTATCCAAAAGTAGTTGTCTTTTTACCGTTTATATTTGTTATCCATCTTGGCGAAATAAAAGATTCTATTTACTTGCCTGACCACTTTTTAAACAGCCAAAAGATATTTACCAAGTTCTGAAAAAAGTTACTCTTACGAAACCATTACTTGCCAGGGGACGATTCAGTTTTTGAGCCCTTCCTATTTAGTGTTAAATACTCACAAACTTATGTTAAGCCTTTAAATTACCCGCAGTTTTTGTCCAGATTGTGAATGTCAAGAAATCTTGAAGTTTTAAATTACCAAAAATTTATTTTCTGTTTTAACCAAAAATAAAAATAAAAAGATATATGCCCAGTTTTTAAATGATCTACTACTTTTGTATAACTTAAAAAAAATATGTATTTTTTAAATTTTTAAATGCCAAAAACGCATGACGAATCTTTAAATGTAGAAAAATGTATATACATCCTTACTAATATTATAAATCCGTGTGTTTGTTTGTTTATTACACTTTCACGCTTTAACTACCCAACCGATCATCATGCAATTTTGTACTCTGCTGTCATTTAGCCCAACTTAAAATATTGGATAGATTTAATCTCGATTGTACAAGGGGGCGTGGCACCTTCCACACAAACGTAATTTTTCATACTGCATATCGCAGGAAATATTTGTGATAGAGTACAGGAACTTGGTAAGGAGTTATATAAAACCAATTCCACACTCATGGAGGAGGGCTGTCAACTGAATAAAAAATCAAACTCAACTCCAATTAGCGAAATTATTTATTTGAAAATTATATTAAGAAATGGATGCGAAGAGGCAAGTTGTAATTTGAAAATATTTTGAAAAGTGTTGCCACCTGTTTGAAAAGTCAAGTTTAAATTTATTATTTGCAAGCTATCTGATAAATGAAAGAGGGGTTTCAAACTAAAGATTGTTAAGAAACTTTAAGGTCTTTTACAAGTGTTGCCACCCGATTAAAAATTACTGCAATATGGGTAACAAACGAAATGATTTTGAAAAGGGTTTTTAGTTCTAAGCTGCATGAAGGACGGTTGCCACCTGTTTTAAAAATCAAATTCTACTTGAATTAAGGCAATTAGATAATTGAAATATGTATCACAGTATGGGTGTCAGTCAAAAAGGGGTTTAACAAGGTTTTAGTTGGAAAATGTTTTGGAGGGGGTTTCCACCTATTTTAAGAGTCGAATTTTAATTAATTATACTCAAATTAAAGTGTCAAACGTAAAAGTGTTTAGAATTTAGAAATGTTCAGCTTGAACGTGTAGAATCTTTTGTATTTGAAAAGGGTTGCCACCTGTTTTAACACTAAATTCAATTACAATTATATTATAAGTTAAATGAGCTACTATAATATAGATATTAACCGAAAGTCATGAAAAGGCTTTACTTCTAAGCTACATAAGTATATGTAGAAGTATTTCCACATATTTGAATTCAACTTGAATTATAGGAATTAGGTAACTTGAATGCATTTGTATGTACTAAAATATGAGTGTCAGACGAAATAGGTTTAAAAAGGTTGCCAACTGTTCGGAAAGTTTAATTCAAACTATTCAATAATTTCAATGAAGTATTACAATAGGGGTATCAATCGAAAAGGGTTTGAAAGGGATTCATTTCTAGACCACATGCAAGGGGGTTGTACTCTTTTTTAATCCATATATATGTATATGAGTTCAGGTTGAAATAGTATTACAAGAGAGAGGTTTAGTTTGAAAATATTTTGAAGATGGTTAAATAATTTGAAATCTCCTGTTTTTGGCATGGTTTAAGTATGTTAAGATTTATTGAAATTAATTCATGTAGCACACAGAAATTTTATGCACTCAGCGAAGCGGGTGATGGCGATCTAGTTTTTTATAAAAATAAATTAAAAAATTTTTGATTAGTTATTCTTTTCTTGTTATTTATGGCCTTTATTATAATTATATTCAACAATGTTATTGAGCTTGATTAGTTTAAAAATACAAATTGCGTGCAGAAACTTTTTTGTTTCCAGTTATTTTAAACCAAAACTTCATGTCTTTCTAAAAATAAAGATTTATGTTCGGTTTTCAAATTACGAGAATTTGATATCCAGTTATTTTTAAGCCAAAAACTCATGTCTGTTCTAAATTAAAATGGTCTGACCAGTTTTTAAATCACCAAAATTATATCATCGATTTTTAAATCAACAGAATTTTATGTGCAGTGTTTGAATACCACAAATTAGGTTTAAAGTTTTTTAAATAAACAAAAATTATGTTCACTTTTTGAAAACTAAAAACTCATGTCCAATTAAGAGATAAGAAATTGCGTCCACATTTTGAAATCCGAAAATTTATGCCCGGCCTTAAAATTATTAAAAATGAAATTATGTCCCATTTTTAAAGAGACAGCTTTTACATGCCTATATACATATCTACTAGAGGGCTGTATGAATTCATTCAAACTTCAAGCCAAACAGAGTCCAGTGGATTTAAATATTTTACTTCACATACAAAACGCTCAGCGTTTGGAATTTTGTAAATTATGAATATACATTTTGTTTTAAATTTTCTATCTTAAAATGGAAGAATGTGAATGAATGAATGAAAAACATTCAAATCATTCAAACTCATTTCGGTAAAAGATTTTTCCGACAAACAAGTTTGTTCGTATTGTAATATTTTTGGATGTTTAAGGCCTGCTTCCAGCTCTCAAGAAAAACGAAAAATTCATACAAAATGACACACAAGAAATGGAAAATAAATTTTCTTCTATCAAAGTTTCCTAAATCAGTTTGCCGCTCTCAACAAAAAAATGCTCGTATTTTTATTTCTTCTAAAAAGTTTACAGCAAAAGCAAAGTGCCTTTTCAAACAACATAAATTATTAAAAATATTTCTTGTGATTTTTCTTGAGAACTGGATTTTAAGCCTTATACAAAAAATTATCATTTATTTTAATTCAAATTATTTTCGCTTTGTTTGAATATTTTAATGTGACACATGTGTATATCATATCACTCAAATTCAAAATGTTGGAAGCCGAAATCATTCATTCGTTTTATATATGAATAATTCATAAGCCGTTTTGAATGAATTAGTGCAGCCATCTAGTACATGTGTACATACATGCAGATTTTCGCAATAGTAAGTGTACCGCATCTATGGGAGGTGCCACGGCCACTTGCCTAAACCAAAATCTTCGTAAGCCTCTTTCGCCTGACTCCAATATTTTCATACATCAACATTCACTTGTTGACAGGTGGCAGCCCTCCTATACGTAGTGTTGAAATGAAGCCTTTCCAAACCATTACGATTGATACCCATATTGGAATAATTCATTTTACTTACTAAATATTTTGCATTTAACTCTGTTTAAACAGGTGGCAACTCTTTTCAAGCAGCTCAAAAATATTCTAAATATTCAAACAAAAGATTTCTTAACATTACTCCGTTTGACATTCTTATTTTAATATTTCATCTAACTTGTCTATAATTCAATTTAAAAGGGGTTAACCCTTTTCAAAATATAGCTATGAATCGTTTCCTCGCCAAATTAAGCCGCCCATATATTTCAATGTTTCTTATAACTTTTGTATAACTACATAAGCTAAATTGTACTCTTTAAACAGGTGGCTCCCTTTTCACGATACAGCTGTAAACTTTCCCCTCGCCGAGACGAAAAGTTTTCGCTGCAATATCAAGTAATAATAACATATCCTTCCTTTTCTATACATAGCTTCATATTTTAACACCTACTTTATGGCACATACACATACATATGGTACATACATATGTACATACAAACAGACATGTACTTTAATTGGATTGACATCCAATTAAGGCTCATCAAACTAATGTCCTTCCTTGTCGAAAACGCAATTACCCACACTTCATATGTATGTACTTATGTATTAGCCCTGCGCTGATATAATTCAACTTGCATGTGCACAACTATACATACGCATTTATATTTAGCTAATTTTTTTATTATCTAAATTGCATGCCCCACTATGCACGTATGAGCGTAAATTATATAGAAAGAGGAAACAAAAAATCAACAGCGGATGCGCAACACTTGTCAATAAATCTCAAGTCGCCGATTATCAGCAACAATCAGAAATCATTAATCAGGCGCTAACACCATTGCCAAATCAGCGCTAAATGCAGTTATGTGCTTGCACATAAACAACTAGTAAATTTATATGTACATATATACATATACAAGGCTGCATTCAAAAGCGCCTGCCTGCTGGCCTACATTTACTTGAGTTGGTCAATTTACTAAAAACAGACATCGCCTCCGAGATAAAATCAGTTATTTGGAATTAAATAAACGCTACTGAATAATCATCATTCATCCTGGGGGATTTCATAGGTAATAAGTGTGTCATTCGAGCAAGTAAATATATTGTTTAGCCAAAACTACAACGTTGTAAATTCGATTGTCTCAAGATTAGGTGTACATTATGTGGCGGTCGAAATGCCAATGGCTAATAATTGACAAAAAATAAGGCAGTGGACTGATGCTTATTCTTTAGAGGAGTAGGAGATCAATGCTCGCAATAAAAGAGCCGGTGGGCTAATACGAAACATTCATTTACATATTTTATAAAATGTTCTTCAAGTACTGTTGAACTTTTATATTCACTCAAATATTCGGGAGCTTAATAATAAGATTCGTTTACTCAAATGAGACCGATTACCTTGAAACAACGACGAGGTAATTTATTCTGTGGCTGTTATACTTGAGCGAATATATTATCTATGCGTGAAATTTCTCAAGCGGCTACTGTTAGTGCCAAAGAGATCCCCAAGGCTTTCTAAGAAGCGTCTTGCTAGGCGTATAGACCTGAGTCTCGTAGAAGATTGGCAGCTTAAAAGATAAGAATTCGATTATTCCATATCGTTATCGAAAAAGATCTAGAAAAAGATTGTAGATCATTTTTGATATTAACGACCAATTCTGGCAATTGTCTTTTAACTCTTAGCAAAAAAAAAAA